>NC_050458.1:56436455-56583955 GCF_903995425.1 Onychomys torridus
TGGTAGTTTGTCTAAAGGAAAACTTCAGATTCATAACTTTCAGATATTTTTTAAGTTCTTATTAACTATATCATGTATTATATTTATTATGTGAGCCATGAAAGTAATATTTGAAAAAATCTAGAGTTTCTGTAGATCGGTGGTGACTGCCAGCACATTTCTTCTTTGTATAGGATACATATACGATACAATGAAAAACAGAGAGGAGTATTAGGGTTAGTATTGCTCTGATGAAATTCATCAAAAGCAACTAGGGAAGAAAAGGGTCTGTTTTCATTGAAGCCTGTCAGAGCAGGAACCCAGAAGTAAGAGCTGATGCTGAGGCCATGGAGGGGTGCTGCTTACTAACTTGCTCTCTATGGCTTGCTCAGTCTCCTTTCTTTCTTTCTTTCTTTCTTTCTTTCTTCCTTCCTTCCTTCCTTCCTTCCTTCCTTCCTTCCTTTCTTTCTTTCTTTCTTTCTTTCTTTCTTTCTTTCTTTCTTTCTTTCTTTTTTTGGAGCTGAAGATCAAACCCAGGGCCTTGCGCTTGCTAGGTGAGCACTCTACCACTGAGCTAAATCCCCAACCCACCCAGTCTCCTTTCTTATAGAAACCAGGATCACCAGCCCAGGGATAGCACCACTCACAATAGGCTGGGCCCTCCCATAGAAATCACTAATTAAGAAAATGCTCTATGGACTTGTCTACAGATAGCCAATTTCTCAATTGAGGTTTCCTTCTCTCCGATGACTCTTAACTCCTGTCAAGTTAGCATAAAAGTTAGCCAGCACAAGTGTTAATTTTAAAATTCCACAGTGTGAGCCACTGAACAAATTTTATTTATTTTTTAGCATCTTCTGTGTTTTGGTAAGCTTTCATAAGCACCATGTGGTTTAATTTTTCTTATAACCCTATGCTGGAGCTGCCATCTGACCTTTCCAGGTGAGCTGATTGGTCCGTAGAGAGCTTAATGAGTTTGCAAGTAGCATTGTACAGGTCTGTCTCTGGCTTCACAGTCCTGACCCTTCCCTGGATGATGACTAAACATGACCATTTATACCCAAGCTTCGTATAGCAGCAGCACATAGGTTAAAGAGTGCCATGTCCCCTGCATAATATACACTATTATTAGAGCAGCAAAATGATTCTGGAAGGAAAAACAATCTTTAAAAGCATGAGATGTGTCTAAGGAGTTTGGATAAGGCATGTTTATGGGTTTTTTTTTTCTTTTTTTTTCGAGACAGGGTTTCTCTGTGTAGCTTTGTGTCTTTGCTGGAACTCACTTGGTAGCCCAGGCTGGCCTCAGATTCACAGAGATCCACCTGCCTCTGCCTCCCAAGTGCTGGGATTAAAGGCATGCACCACTACCGCCCAGCTATCTATATTTTATAATTATTGATTTCTAAGTTACCGGTTCGTTTATTTTTAGACACAGGATCTGTCCTAGCGAGAAAAGTGCTCCGATATCAGATGAAGAACACTCTCCAAGAAGGAGCAACCTCAGGCAGTGATGGCAACTTTTCTGAAGATGCCCTGGCGAAGTTTGGTGAATGGACCTTCATTCCCGACTCTTCTATGGACAGTGTGTTTGGTCACAGTGACGATTTGGATAGTGAAGGTATCTGTTTTAAACAAGGTTCACTGCAGCTCCCATCTACACAGGGGCATTGAACATTGAGAACTCACACTAAAACCTGCTTTAACTCATTTGGGAAAAATGGACAAAACAGGCCACAGTTAAAGTGGTGACCCAGGAAAACATGTCCTGTGCTTCCCTGCTAAATTAGAGAACTCTGTCACATGGATTCTACCAGTGAGATCACTCTCACTGGTGTGGTCCATACCCTGACATCCACTAGGTATGTGTGGTTGTGTCATTTTTAAAGTTAATGATGCCAGCCTTTTAGGATGACAGGGAGAAAAATCAAGAAAATCTAGGTAAATTATTTGGACCACAATTAGTCAATAGTTCTTAATTTTATAATGGTTTTAAAGTTACTATTTTAATAATTCATTTGACATAATTTTTAAAATTGGAAAGTGAGATATGTGATGATAGTGGTTATAGGTAACATATTTAATGTAAATTCAATTTGGTCAAAAATTATTTAAGGGACTTGTTAACTTTTTGCCCATTTTTGCAGTTTTTTTAGTGAACAAAGTGACAGACTTCATGATAACATTTTAATATATCTGTAACTTGGCTCATATTTAACCCCCATGCCCTTCAGTGTTCCCATCCCCTCTGACCGCCCCACTTGCTCCCACAAATAACCCCTCGCTTATGATCCTCTCCTACATTAATGTAAACAATATAATTTCTTTCTTCTTTCCAAAATGAGTTTTCTTTATTTGTTTGTGAATTGTTACATGTAATACTTTTATTTTTCTAATATTACTCCTGCCTATCTGGGAGCACAGGAGGCTTTCCATCATCTAGGGTTGTCTTTCAACCTCTTGACCCAGCGTTTTAAAATCTTCCTTGTAAAAACTCTTTCACCTTCTCAGAAGGGTTTTCTTAGGTATTTAATTTTCTTGAAGCTACTGTGACTGAGATACTTTTGTGGATTTCTTTCCTGTCAAGTCTGTGGTCCTCTGAAAAGCTGCTAACTTTATGTTGTGATATTTTAGAGAAAGGTGTTTATCTGTTGTAAGAGTTTTCTGGTGGAGCATGTGGGACTCTTTACATATAGGATTTTGTCGTCTGCAAATAAGAATAATTTGACTTCTTTCTTTCCAGTGAAAAGGAAATTTTAAAAGGGGCTTTAAAAAATTAATATGGTCTGTCTAAAGCTTTGAGTAAAGAGTCAAAGTATAATTAATTACAATCATTTCTTTTTGTGGCCAAGATTTAAACTAAAAGACCTCATGCTTACTGAGCACGTTCAGTTCCATGAAGCCACATGTCCATCCCATTAGGTATCTTTAAGCAAGGAGAAATCCTGGAAAGGTAACACAAAAATTACCATCAAGGCACTATGTTGCTTATGTAAAGAGTATTTTGTTAGATTCTTCCCAAACACATAATGTGAGGCAATGATGACATGGAATATCCATTACCTTGTATGTGGGTAGTTAAAATATACATTCCCTTTATTAACATATTTTAATACACCATTGTATCAGTTCTTTGAGATTCTCACCCACTGTATTTTGAGCATATTCATCTTACTTCTCTCCCAAATCCTTGCAGATCTGCCTCCATCTCCCTACCTCCCCAACTTTGTGTCCTCTTTTTAAAAATTTAGTTGACATGTTTAATTAATTTATGGGGTGAGCATGCCACCATGCATGTATGGAGGTCAGAGGACCACTGCAGGAGTCGTCAATTCTCTCTCTTCCCCATGTGGCTTCTGGGTATCATCATGCTTGGCAGCAGGCAACTTCACTCAGCCAGTTTTTGAGTCTATTATTAAAATAAACTATATTATAGAATGAGTTAAACTTAAATATTCAAACAGAGAGTTAGTGTTTATATCAAGACATATTTTGTACTATGAAATTGATTTTTTGATATGTTGAATTTATAATTTACTTTTAGCACCTAAAGTTCATTCTTTTTCTTTCCAAGCTTAAAAGTAGTAGAATTGAAAATCTTAGTTTTTTTCTTCACAAATATTTTCTTAATGTTTATCCTTGCAAGTATGACATTTTGCTAAACTTTATTCTTGAAAACTCATAATTTCATGTCATCCTCATTTCTTTCTCATGAAAGAATTATTACTAATCGTAAGTTTAGCTCAATGATGTGTGCTTGCCTACAATACATAAAGCATAAGACCTTGGGATCAGTCTCCAATACTGCTAAAAACAAAAACAAATGACTTAAAAAAACTGACGCCAGCTAGCCTCCAAATATGAAATCCAGATGAATTATATTCAAGATTGTTGAATGTCAAGTAATTTAGGGCGCGTTCCCGATATTTAAAGCCGAATTTCAAAATCTATAAGAAAGTATAGAGAAATGGAAAAATTATTGGCTATACCTTTGTGCTTCCTTCCTCTGCTTCCTGTACACATGTTTACTGTTACACATATGTGTGACTATTCATTTTCCTGCTTTATTCTTCCTGGACCATGAACAATTGCAATACTGAGTGCTTATCCTTATCTGACACTCAATGTTGAGTCTGCTACAGGCATGCAATCAATATACAGGAGGGAAAACAGTGATTGAGGTTAACCGAAAAGTCAACGTTCTTTACTGTTTTTATTCTCATGTTCAAAGGGAATTAACTGTGGAGTTTCTGGTGTGTGTGTGTGTGTGTGTGTGTGTGTGTGTGTGTGTGTGTGTGTGTACATGTGTGTATTTTGTATGCCTGGGTGTGTTTCCAAGGAGGACAGAGGACATCAGTATCCTTCACTTCTGTTGCTCTTTCCCTTATGTCTTGGAAGCAGGGTATCTCACTGAGCTCCAAGCTTAGTTTTTCCCCTAGGCTGGCAGTCATTGAGCCTTATCACATCCTCTTGTGCCCCCTCCCCCACTGCTGGGGACACACATGTCCTCAGGACCACATGTCTGGTGGCTACTGGTTTCCAAGTTCTGCTCCTCATGTCTGTGTGGAAAACACTCTTTACCTCTGAGCCTGTGAAGTTTCTGTTCATGAAAACATTTAAGCTTCTGTGATGACTGAGTTATGATGCTCAGCTCTTCTTCCTCACTTTGTTATTCTTTCTCAACTTCAAAACAGGCAGTGAGAGCTCATTTCTCCTGAAAAGGAAGTCGAATTCGATTAGTGTAGGAGAATTCTCCAGAGATCCGGTTTTGCAGCGTTGCTCACCAAACTCACAGAGGCATTCCAATTCCTTGGTAAGTTACATGGCGTTTATGTTAAATGTTTGGTCCTGACATTCTCTTGATAACTGAACTCCTGCAAAGCTAGGTGTGATTAGCAAAGAGTTACCTCATACACGAATGCATACACATGAAAGCATATTAATGTTTAACTTAGATTTGCATATATATATATTTGTATTGAGAATTATTTAATTTTATGTACACTGCTAGTATTTGTTTTCTGTTTTTTTTTTTTTTTTAGAAAAATGGAAAGACTCACACATTTCTATGAGATGGCTGATATTGAGAATTACACTATTTTTTTTAAAGATTTTATTTTATTTATGATACATACAGTGTTCTGTCTGCATGTGTCCTTGCAGGCCAGAAGAGGGCACCAGATCTCATTACAGGTGGTTGTGAGCCACCATGTGGTTGCTGGGAATCGAACTCAGGACCTCTGGAAGAGCAGTCAGTGATCTTAACCACTGAGCCACCTCTCCAGCCCGAGAATTACACAATTTTTATGTTTACTTTGAAAGATTAATGGTAACTTGTGCTTGAATTTTAATCATAATACAGTGTACAGCATTGGACATTAAAAATGTCTTTCTATTGGGAAGTAGCCTTTAATTTCCATTTACTGTGTCTATTTAAGGCAAATGATAAAAACGATCATTCTAATAAAGTATATTAACACGTCCATCTCAGATAACTGACTAAACTGCGACAGTAACAAAAGTAAGTAGTCTCCCTTCATCTGAAAATTTGAAGTGGAAATTGTTTGGAATTCTTCCTTTTTCTTTCTTCCTTTTTTTTTTTTTTTTTTGTTCCTGTCCTGGATTTTGCTTTGTAGACCAGGATAGCCTTGAACTCACAAACTCACAGAGATCTGCCTGGCTCTGCCTCCTGAGTGCTGGAATTAAGGTGTGCGCCACCATCACCCGGCTGTTTGAAATATTCTTAAGAATTTTTAAATATACCATTTTTTCAGATTTAATCCTTCAGATATCAACTGGTTAGAATTTTATTTTGGTTTATAAAAAATGAAAAATCGAGGGGTTAATTTAGAAATAGTTGTGAATATGGTACTACATACTATATGCTCTCAGAGAACCTCCTCACAGATGTACAGCAGGATATTCCTGACCACAGCCATGCTCCTGTGCATGCAGCACAGATGTCCTTCTCCAGCCTAAGTTTGGACCGTTGGCTCAGCTTACCTTTCTTTAACCTTCCCCACACTCTGGCAACCTTGGTTTTACTCTTCTTTCCTTCTCTTTTTCATCCTTACAAATAACTTTATGTCCTTCTTTCTTCCTTTGACAGTTTTATATGTGATTGTAATCAATATTAGTCATTTTCTCCCCCATTTCCTTCCTCATCTCCTTCCCTCTCCTGCTAAAACATTTTCCTAACAGACCTTCCCACTGCTTTCTATCTTGTGTGTGCGCGTGCGTGCGTGGGTGTGCGTGTGTGCGTGCGCGCGTGTGTGTGTGTGTGTGTGTGTGTGTGTGTGTGTGAGAGAGAGAGAGAGAGAGAGAGAGAGAGAGAGAGAGAGAGAGAGAGAGAGACAGACAGGGAGAGAGAGAGAGACAGACAGACAGGGAGAGAGAGAGAGACAGACAGACAGACAGGGAGAGAGAGAGACAGAGACAGAGACAGAGAAAGACAGACAGACAGACAGACAGAGACAGAGAGAGAGACAGAGACAGATAGACAGAAAGGGAGAGAGAGAGAGAGAGAGAGAGAGAGAGAGAGAGAGAGAGAGAGAGAGAGAGAGAAGCATCAGCCACTGAGTTTTAATTAGGGCTACTTACAGGAGCCTGGGTAGGAATTTATTTACTGGAGCATGAGCATCCTATCAGTGGCTACATCATCTTCCTCTCGTCACCATTAGTTATCCATCCACCAGCGATAGATGCAGCCTCAAGAGTCCCTCCACAATGAAATGTTGGCAGGCCTGGTTTAGTGCATGTCATGTCTTGTATGGTCAACCACAGCACAGTGTGTTCCTAAGTTCAATGGCTGCATCAGACCGAGAAGGTGTCCCTTAGAAAGACACTTGCCCACACATCAACTCCTTTGCTCTTTCTGACCCTCTTCCAAAATGTTCCCTGTGTCTTGGAGAGGTGATAAAGATTCCCCATTTGGTGCTGGGCACTCCACAATCTCACATTCTCAGTGCTTTGTTATAAATATCTGATTAATCACCACTTGCTGCAAAAAGTTGAGCAGGTAAAGGACTTGCTATACCCTCCTGTTGACAGCAACTCCTGGGGCTCATAAAGGTAGAAGGAGAGATTCACCTCCACACAGCTGCTCTCTGACCTCCACACACATGCCAGGGCATGTGAACTCCCAACCCCACATATAACACACAAAATCAATACATAGAAAAAGAAGAGTGTCTGAAGACAGCTGAGATATCTATGACTATAAACATGTCTATTATTTATTTCTACAAAATCAGCCTTTTGAGAACTACCTAAGTAATTTGGTCAGTGTATAAAACATATGTATCATCATATTGTGATACATATGATACATATGTATCATCCTGCACGTATTTGTTTTTGTTTTTTGTGGGTTTTTTGTTTTTGTTTTTTGAGACAGGGTTTCTCTGTGTAGTTTTGGTGCCTGTCCTGGATCTTACTCTGTAGACCAGACTGGCCTCAAACTCACAGATATCTGCCTGGCTCTCCCTCCGAGTGCTGGGATTAAAAGTGTGTGCCTCCTTTGCCCAGCCCTGCATATATTTGTTAATAGTGTGCCAATTGAAAATAAAATTGAACAAAAACCAAGTTATTTTTGTTTAGTTAAATATGAAGATAAGTACAATGGGAGATTATAGCCAAATATGGTAAATTAGGTCACAGTGTTTATATTTGGCAGTTGTAAATACCATAGATAGTTACAAATGATACTTCAGTTGGTTGATGGGATAGAGTGTATAAAGCTTTTGCCTCAACTTCTGCCTTTCAGTTTTCTTATACTTAAAACTATGGGCAGGGTCTGTCTGCTAACATTTCAAGTTCCAGTGCTCAGAAAACCAAAGCTGGAGTGTCCCAGCCTCTAGCCCAATCTGGATTGTAGAGTATGACCCTTAACAGAGGGGAAAGGGTCGATGCATAGATCATTTGAGCAGTAACAATTTTCTTTTATCTTCATTTTTGAATTCTCAGTTCTTGTCTATTTCTTTTTCCAGCAATTGTGAACCCCATTTATTCTGTTTACATTTCCTGGTTGCTTCTATATAGAAATGTTCTGTTCTCAAAATCAACAAAAATGATAGCAATTTTATTTGTCATTATTTATTTCATAGGGTCCCATTTTTGATCATGAAGATTTACTGAGAAGAAAAAGAAAAATACTGTCTTCAGATGAGTCTCTCAGTAAGTATCAGGAAATAATTTCACCTAAGTAGATACCTAGGGCAGAATCTGTTGTTTTGATTAATTTGCTTTGGTTATTTAAACTTTCTTGCTGCCTATTTGAACTTACACAACATTGGTATGTATTTACCTAATGATCACAGAGGCTACAGAAAAATTAGAGTTCTGTCAACCTAAAGATTTACTTTTTATAACTAGTATCAGCTCACATCTTTTATGAGTTTTCTGAAATCCAAATTATAATTCCTCTGGTCTCGTTCTTCATTTTCTTCTTCAGGTCTTTTGTTTTCACCCTCCCTGGTTAAATACTTTTAGTTCCTCTCCATCCTTGTCACTAGAATGTACATGCCATGGTTTAGTTTCCAGTGCTCCGTCCACTTTCACCAGGTGAATTCACTTGTATGCTTATATGTCTATCCTTTGTCGTTTGGAAAAAAGGGTCATCGAAGCTCCAGTCCCATATGAGGCATTCAGATAGTTCTTCTTCCCTGGCTTCCGAGAGAGAATGCATCACATCCTTAGACCTTTCTGCCAATGAGCTGAGAGATATTGATGCCCTGAGCCAGAAGTGCCTCGGGGGCCACCTGGAGCATCTCACCAAACTAGAACTTCACCAGAATGCACTCACTGGCTTCCCTCAGCAGCTGTGTGAGGTAAAAATCCATTTGTCTTGTAATTCCCAAGACCCTGCAGGGCACTGCATGGACATCCAATTTGCATGGATTAGGTGCATCTTTTTAAACACATTCATAATAACCTCAGGGTACCTGGAATATGTCTTTGTTGCATGAGGGAGGATATTACAAACTTCCTCTTGGAGTGGTTTTACCAAGAGCAAGCTCAGATGTGAATTCTCTATTCTCCCCCACCCCCACTCCCATCTACTATAGTCTCCCTCACAAGGGGCAGTTACCCCATATTTATTGAACAGCAGAGAAAGCATCACATGGGGTAAGGAATGAGGGATACTTTCCAAAAATCTTTAAGAGTTTTATAAGGAATGAAACTTTGACTCCAACTGACGTCACTGACCCAGATAGCAAATGGCATTGCAGACTTATCAACCCCCATCCATGTAGCTTCCAACTTTTACATTAGATGTTTGTTTTACAAGGTTGCTTTTAGTATATTTCCCATTGCTGGCATTTATTATCATGCTATACATATACACACACGCATTACTCTTGGGTCGGGAACATGTAAGAGTACATAATTTAAGATTATAGCTCTGCTTTAGCTTAGGCTACAAAAACTATTTTCATGGGAAATCCCAGGCAGGTAAGGTTGGTTCTTATATTGTTCCCTTAAAGCAGCAGCTACCAAACCTGGGGTCATAACCTTTTGGGCATTAGATGACCCTTTCACAGGGGTCACATATCAGATGTTTACATTATGATTCATATCAGTAACAAAATTACAGTTATGAAGTAGCAATGAAAATAATTTTATGGTTGGGGGTCACCACAAGATGAACTGTATTAAAGGATCTCAGCATTAGGAAGGTTGAGAACCACTGTCTTAAAGGCAGGTTATGCGCAAACAGGCTGAATAGACAGTAGGATAGTAGTCTTAAGTGTTAAAACTTAAGATTGCTCTCAAGGTGTATTATTAACTCTGGCTGTGAGGTCCAGCAAAAGTTCCATCCTATTAGAATGTAAGAGATATTTTCATAATACTGTATCACCATGGTTAAGTTTGTCTTTTAGGTTTGACAACAATTACCTCATTATTGTGGGGTTCACATGGGTATCAAAATACCCTTTCAGAAAGTGTTACATTCTTGAATATAAATTACCCCCAGGAAAGCTTGTGTCTAATAGATTTAACCATGCAAGTTGGATAGCATTGCAGTACCCTTGATTCCATCTTGGTCTTCACAGAAGTAAATTCTAAGTATAAGGTGATTTGAGGCCTCAACTTTATATTTGTAAACCTCCTTTTAACAGTCACTTTGGAATTTTTTCCTGTCTTAACTCATGCTACAGCAGGGATGGTTGGTCTAGTAAACATACTGAAGTTCTGTTGAGGATTGCAGTTTCAAGACTTAAAAACAAAGATCCCCAATGGCGCTAGAGTTAGCATGAAAAGCAGAAATGGTGCTGAAGTCGTCCCTCAAACACTCAGTTTGAAATCTCTCAATTTATCTCCCCAGACCCTGAAGTGTTTGACACATTTGGATTTGCACAGTAACAAATTCACATCATTTCCCTCCTTCTTGTTGAAAATGCCATGTATCACCAACCTGGATGCCTCTCGAAATGACATTGGACCAACAATAGTTTTCGACCCCCTGGTGAAGTGTCCGAGCCTCAGACACTTTAACCTGTCATACAACCAGCTCTCTTTCAT
Source organism: Onychomys torridus (assembly GCF_903995425.1). NCBI lineage: Eukaryota > Metazoa > Chordata > Mammalia > Rodentia > Cricetidae > Onychomys > Onychomys torridus. Next base: position 56,446,956 of record NC_050458.1, read on the forward strand.
CCCGGAGAACCTTGCCCAAGTGGTGGAGAAACTGGAGCAGCTCCTATTGGAAGGGTAAGAACTGGCTCATGAAGACAGCAAGCTTCCATTCCACTGAACTTAGCATGGGCGAAAAAACATGGTGACATTTCTATCGCAATGAGTTTAATACAAGCATGGTAGAAGGTGGAGGCAATTGATGATTTAGGCAATTTTGACAGATGGAATATTCACAGTTCATTTGGAGGCTTAAATATACCTTGACGCTATACTTGGAGGGTGAATCAATTTCGTACTTTTATATTTTAGAAGTGTTCACATTTTAATCCTCTGTTTTGTGTTTTACAACTAGAAATAAAATATCAGCCATTTGTTCTCCCCTGAGCCTGAAGGAACTGAAGATTTTAAATCTTAGTAAAAACCACATTCCATCCCTACCTGAAGATTTTCTTGAGGCTTGTCCAAAAGTGGAGAGTTTCAGTGCCCGGATGAATTCTCTTGGTAAGTATTGGGTGCTGACCTCACCTTCACCAGGCCTTCAAGGAAGAGACATACATAGGTATGTCTTTACCAGGCCTTCAAGGAAAACACACATAGAGGTGTTTTAAGAGGGAAGTTACAGGTGCTGTGTCAGTGAAAATAAGCCGTAGTTCTACAATCCAGGTTGGCAGGTTGGTGATGAAATGAGCCATCAAGAAAAGCACGTAGATGCGTATTTAAGTGAGAGAAGGTCACAGTAGCTTGATTCCACTTATAAAACATTCTGGAGAAGGTCAAACTATGGTATCAGTAAAACAAGCCAGAGTTATCACCGGCTAGCAAAGAGAATGGGAAGGATAGGTGGTGACTGTATGGCAGCAATGATGGACAGATGCCATGTTTATCAAAACACTGGGAATGACCTTAAACTCAACTCTGAATGGAGACATGGCTCTGTCAGGATTGGTCCCTTGTTAGAGCTGAACCAATGCTGACTTGATAGTAAGAGGAAAGGTGTTTGGTGAGGCAAGGCAGGGACCAGGAATTGGGTCCCCTCTACCCAATTTTCTGTAGAACTAAAGCTGTTTAAAGTTTTGTTTTCAAAGATGTCTATCATTTAAAAATATTAGCACATTGATATTATCATAGGAAAAAATACTGTCACATGGCTTGCAAATACTAATCAAACTTTCGTTCATTTTCACTTCTTGAACTGAAGAGTTCCTTGGCTGCCTACATGCAGAGGAAAACATTCTTAAAGCTGTTTAATGGCAGAATAGATTTTTAAATAAATTGTTTAATTAAAATATTACTAAATCATTTATTTCCCTGTCTTTCTTCTTCCTCCAACACCTCCCATATCCCCACTTCCTCTAAAATTCATGGCCTCTTATTATCTAGTTATTTTTATTACATATATATGCAAATACATATATAAATGCAACCTAATGAATCTTTTTAGTGTTGCTTATATAGAGAGGTATGTTTTTAGGACTGACCACCTGGTATTGGATAGCTAGTTAAGAAGGACTAATTCTTCCTATCTCAGCCCTTGTTAATTGTAGATCTTCGTATGTGGGTGGGGCCCTGTGAAATTTCTTTTGCCTATGTTGGGATATTAACTTTTTTGGAATTGCTCAGGTCCTGTCCAGGCAGCCATGTTGTTGAGATTTCATGGGTATAGCTTCTCTGCCATATCTAGGAGATACAATTCTGCAGTAGAATTGCTGAACCTCTGGCTCTTATGATTTTTCTCCTCTGCTTCTGAAATATTCCCCGAGCTGTAAGCATAGGAGTTGTGTTATGAATGTATCAACGGGGGCTGCGTGGTCCATGACCAATGTTTACTCTGTATTTTAACTAGTTGTGGCTTTCTGTGATGATCTCTGTCTGATACAAAAAGAATTTTCTTTGATGAGGGGCGAGAGTTACGTTTAGCTCTGGGTATAAGAATGAATGTTTAGAAAGCAGTTAGGAATGATACTGCTTTAGGAAAATCCTCTAAGATCCATGATTCCACTAGTCACAAGTGATTGACTAGACTTACAAGAGCAGGCTTGATTTTCCTTCTATTGAAGAGACCTGAAGTCCAATTAGACACTTGCAGTTACCTTCAAGCTATCAGTGCCATTTTTGAAGGTGTAGGGATACCTTGCCATGTTGTTCATTGTTACTTGTAGGCATCAGAGCTAGGTACTACCATTATTCCTCCCTTGGCTGACTCTGTTTCACCTTCTGCTGTCATGAAAGCTAGTTCTGAACAAGTGCACTTTGGTGTCAAATCCAGCTAGAATCCTCTCTAAGTCCTGTGTCCAAAGTCCTTGATATCTTCAGCAGCAGGAAGGCAATGTGATAGTCTGTGTTGCTTTGGGAGTGTCTTGGACTATCCTGATAAACTTGAAAGGGTTCTCAGTCCTGGGGTTGGATAGTCTATGGCATTTGTGAGAGGTGCATTACTTCATTTAAACATTCTCTCTATATATCCATATTGTTCAGGGTAATAGATACAGGCCTAATTTCATTCTTCTACATGTAGACATCTTGTTTTCCAAGCACTGCTTGTTGAAGATGCTCTCTTTTCTCTAGTGGAATTTTTGGCATTTTTTTCAGTTATTAGATGGCAGTGGTTATGTGCACTCACATTTGGGTTTTCTATTTTGTACCTCTGAGCTACATGTCTGTTTTTGTGGCAATACAATGCAGTTTTTAGTACTATAGCTCTGTCATATATTTTATTTAAAATGGTAACATCTTCTGCACTTCTCTGCCCCTCAGGATTGATTTGGCTATCTGGAGTCTTTTCTAGTTATGTATGAATGTTAGGTTTTGAGTTTGGGTTTTTTTTTTTTTTCCATTTCTGTGAAGAATGTTGCAGGGATCTTGATTGGGATTGCATTGAATCTGTGATTGCTTTTGGTAGAATGGTCATTGTAACAATATTAACTCTGCCAACCTATGGGCAAAGGTGGTCTTGCCTTATTATTTAGTGGCCATAATATTATCTTATAAAGTAAAATTGTTTTATGCTGTTAATGCAACAATGTGAACTACACATGTGATATGTTCCTGGTAACTGCTCCTACTGCATTGATCAGAAATCTAGTTAAGATGATTGTAAATGTTAATTATCTTGTTTTATTTCTTTAGCTGCGATGCCTGCCTTACCTTTTTCCATAACAAGCCTAAAATTATCCCAAAACTGTTTCACATGCATTCCAGAAGCGATTTTCATTCTTCCACAGTAAGTTCATTGTTATTTCACTGCTAAAGCCGAATGGGCTGTGGCGTAGCTTTTAGAAGTAAAGCAATGGTTTATATGAACGCATATATTATGCATTTATAAACCCACTTCACTCAATGTTTTATCTTTTGCTTTATTTTACTAGAGAGAAGATACATCTCCTTAAACTTTGCAGTAATTTATCATGCTTTGTGTAGGAATAACCGCAGGGTTCTGTAACTAAATAAAATGACATAGACTGGATGTTTGTCAGATGAATGTTGGTTTCTTTTGGGTTTTAGCTGCTCACAGGGGTTTTTCAGTTGTCTGAACACTAGTATCCTTGAAATATCATTGTTTCAATGGCATTTTCTATAAAGATTATGATAATATATATAGTTCCACATCTGAACAGGGTGAAGTGGCTGGGGTTTGGGACTTATTAATTTTATCAAAGACCCAAACTTCAGGCAATAATTCAGTTTCAAGTGTGTTGTCATTTTAAGAACCATTCTATTTGTGCATTATAAAGCAATTATAATTTATATGCACATGTATGTATATCATAGGCAAATAGCAACCACAACTTGGCCACAGAGAATGTCAAACACAAACTCATTAGCATAAATGTAACTTTTCAAAACCCCACTCCCTGTTCTAATTGTGCCATATGGACCTTCTCTTTGGTCTTCCTAATAATGTTCTTGATTATAATCCCTATTCACTTACACCTCCACTCTAGAGAAAAATACCTTTTCTTCTAAGCACTGCATGAACATACACGCTTCTAAGTACTCAAGAACATACAATGCTTATCTATAAGTGATATAGCTTTAAAATCATTTATGACTCTCAGTCTGATAAAATTCCTGGTGGCATTACTTTGTGTCCTGTGAAAACCCCGCTTTGCTCTTAATGGGACTCATGTCATTCCAGCTTGCGGTCCTTGGATATGAGCCACAACAACATTGAGTATCTGCCAGGGCCTGCACACTGGACATCTCAGAACTTGAGGGAACTCTTCTTTAGCCATAATCAGATCAACGTCTTAGACTTGAGTGAAAAGCCGCATGTGTGGTCAAGAGTAGAGAAAGTCCATCTCTCTCATAATAAGCTGAAAGAGGTGAGAGGTCATCTTTGCTTTAAGTTATCAGATGATTGAGAACAAGTTTTGGTTGGTTTGTAAATGAGATGTGATTCTACTCTGTGCTAAGTGGGTGTAGTTAAAGCTCAGTTTCCAACAAACAAATCCCAACTACTCTTGTTTTATATTTTGAAAGGATTGTTACTTATGAGTGCACATATCTACTTTTGAATGTGTGATGCTCTAAGACGGTCACTGTCTGTGACTTCTGACCATTCAGAGCCTGGTACACTAAGTCTTTCATCTTCATTGGGTGACAACCAGCCTGTGTTTTCCTACATGCTTAGATCTCTTTAGTCTTCCTCTGCATGACCCCTCACTTAAATGAGTCAGCCTCCTTCTAATTACACATGTAAGAAAGATATTTTCTTGTCAGGTTCAAGCTGTTGACCATTTAGAAAGCTACCAAAAGTCTGATACTTTGATGTTCAGGATTACTGGATTGATTGATACCACTACTTTGTTTCCCCATTAGTACTATAGTTGACTTGAAACCTTTTAATAGTGGTTTTAAAATTATAGTACTACCTAGCATACAAAAGTTCAATGCCTCCAACTGAAAAAAAAATAGAAGATAAATTTAAAACACTTTGGTTAGGTTGGCACCTAGAATGTAAGTACTTACTAGTTTATAATGATTATATCTTTCTGGTTTGCTTTAAAGAACATAGGCAATGTGAGAGAGCAGAATGGAACCACAAATAACATATTTGGATAAATACAAATGACATTTTTTTCAATATTGTATATGATGAGGTTTATTGTTGTTAAGGGAGATTTAATTTTTAAAGCTATAAATAGGAGCAGCTGGATGGCTCAGCAGGTACTAGCTGCCATGTCTGACAACCTGAGGTTCCTCCCCAGGTCTCACATGGTGGAAGGAAGGAACTAGCTGCTGCAGGTTACACACACACACACACACACACACACACACACACACACACACACATACACACTCATATGTATACATACATACATGCACACACATTCATGCATACATGTATACATACACATGTACACAAACACCCCAAATAAAATTTAAAGTATAATGAAGTGGTAAATAACTCACGTAGCTGGGGGTAAGTTCTTTATATATTTTTTGCTTGTTTTAAAGCATGCATACTGCAAACTAATGGCAAGGTTTTTGGAGGATGTTTAACCTTGTGTTAAGACTGTGCAAGGTGCCTGTGGCAACTAAGAGCCTTTCTTGTTCACTATCATCTTGTGTCCTGGCTGTGCACACTGGTTCCCTACTGCCCACAGGCTTTTATCCTTTTCTATGTCATTCAGATTCCTCCTGAAATTGGCTGTCTGGAAAATCTGACATCTCTCGATGTCAGTCACAACTCAGAACTGAGGTCCTTTCCGAATGAAATGGGGAAATTGAGCAAGCTATGGGACCTTCCTCTGGATGGGCTGCAGCTGAACTTTGACTTTAAGCATGTAGGATGCAAAGCCAAAGACATCATCAGGTTGGGTGACCTTGTTCCCTTTGCTCTTCGTCAGATTTGTCTAACCCCCCCCCCCCCGCCCCGTCCCTCCTCCCCCATCCCCCCACTCTGCAACTTTGATAGCTGTACAGTTACACTCTTTCACATGGTGCTCTGTGTGCTTTTCATTTACTGAATGAGTTTATGTGCAGTCACTGCAAATGTCTTGTAATTCCTTGTAGTCCAGGGAATGCATGGTGAGAGAATGCCTTCTCTTCCTCATCACCCAGAGGTTGACGTCAGGCGTCTTCTTCCATTATGCTCCACCCATGGTCATTGTCATGCTTCCCTTCATTTGCTGAGGCAAGGTCTCTTCTGAGCCTGGATCTGGCTGGTTTTTCCTGTTGGTCTCCTATCTTGTCTCCTGGAGACTGGGATTGCAGGCAGATTGCCACAGCTAGCCTGACTTTGGAGTGGTGACTGGGCTCCTGATCTCTGGCCATCATAGAGACTCATCCATGGAACATCTCCACTGTAGCTAGAGTTTTCTCTCCAGGTCCGCCGAGCCCTGGAAGTCCGACAGCCCACTTATAAAATAATCACACAGAGACTTACATTACTTATAAACTGTATGGCCATGGCAGGCTTCTTGCTATCTACTTCTTTTATCTTAAATTAACCCATTTCTATTCATCTATAAGTTGCCACATGGCTCGTTGCTTACCAGTACCTTACCTCTCACTTGTTGTGGCTGTGGCTGTCAGTGTCTCTCTGTCTCAGCCTTCCTGTTGCCAGAATTCTCTTCTCTGTCTGTCCCACCTATACTTCCTGCCTAGCTTCTGGCCAGTCAGTGTTTTATTTATTAACCAATCAGAGCAACACATTTGACATACAGAACATCCCACAGCACTCCACAATCCCTAATGTTTCCCTTTGATCATACCCTGGGGGAGGGGCAGATGCCTGCTGTTGGCATGGAATAGTCGGTATTCCTTAAAGTTCTCTTATGAAACAGGTTGGTTTCTAATTTAAAAAGAGGCCATGGATTTGAAGAGATCAAGGAGGGCTGTATGGGAAAGTTTAGAAAAGAAAGGAGGAAATGGTGTAATTATATTACAATTTCAAAAAATAATTAAAAATGTGACAATATATAGCATAGTTTTAAATGTATTGTTCTATATCCATTTTATTTTCAAAACAACTTATCTCTATAAAACTTGAGCATGATTTTCTTGAGTATTTAGCACTTCAAATTAGTTGCAATTAATTTTACATTAAATTTACTTAGAATAACAATGTTAATATCATTTGATAGTGTAACAACTTACATAGTTAAAATGAACAAATAAACACCTTTTATTCTTGTATACATGACTAACTAAAATATATCTCTATATTACACATGCCATATATAAATATCTATTTTGTATTATATTTACAATATATGAACATATCTATACATGCACATATAACATAGCCAGGATGGTCTCATTATCAAACTTTCATTAAAGCAGGCTTTGAAATATACACTTCTTTGATTCTATGCCATTGAAGTACTTAAAATTCATAACGGTGAAGACTTTACTTGTCCTGTTTAAACAAACTCTTACTATGCATTTGTACATGTATATTTGTACAAATTGCATTTTAATAGGTATTGCAAAGGAGTTTTGGCATTTTGGTTATTTCTGGTGTTAGGATGACATGTCATTATAATTGTCAATGCTACCAAGTATCACTGACTACTCTGTAATCACTAATAGAATACATGCACTAATAGCATGCCAGGAGCCATGTGTCTTGTTGGTTCTATGACCTTTACAGTTTTGCATGCTTATGGTTTGCATTCACTGTGGAACAACTTAGGCAAGGCCTGGTTCCCCTACCTTGCTAGGCTGGCTGTTACATTGCTTCTATCTTTCTGACACCAGGTTTCTCCAACAACGGCTGAAAAAGGCTGTGCCCTACAACCGAATGAAGCTTATGATTGTGGGAAATACTGGGAGTGGGAAGACCACTCTCCTGCAGCAACTCATGAAAATGAAGAAATCAGATCTTGGCATGCAAAATGCCACAGTTGGCATAGACGTCAGGGATTGGCCTATCCAAATACGAGGCAAAAGGAAAAAGGACCTTGTTCTAAATGTGTGGGACTTTGCAGGTACTTAGGGCATTCTTTTAGATTTCATTTTGAGTAGGAATTTTAAAACTGAGTTTCCTGATCCAATAGAAAAAGAACTGGTAGATCCTATGAGAGTTTTCCAAACACATTAGCTACAGATTTTGCCCTTGTTACCAGAATGGACTTTACACAGAAAAACAAAACAAAACAAAACAAAAAACAAAAAAACCAGCACCCAGCACAAGTGTCTAAAGTAATTTCTTGGTTGCCATCTGATAGGCATTCTCAAAGCTATTACGCAAATGTTATCTGTGGATTGCTTTCCTCTCAAATACAGCCATTCCCCTCTATGTAACTTGAATAGTGATTCTTGCCTATTAAGAGGGAGACTAAAACCTCTGACATCATCTTTTAGGTCGGGAGGAATTCTACAGCACTCACCCCCACTTCATGACCCAGAGAGCTCTGTACCTTGCTGTGTATGATCTCAGCAAGGGGCAGGCAGAGGTGGATGCCATGAAGCCCTGGCTCTTCAATATCAAGGTGATCTCTTTGAATTACATGGAAATACAGCATGATCCTTGCTCTCTATTATATGTTCAGTTTCTGTTTTGTGTTTGCTTGTTTGTGTGTTTGGAGGCCTACTTTCACTGTGTAGGCCTGGAATTCTCAATGAAGGGATCAGAATGGCCTTGAATTCACAAAGATCTTCCTGCCTCTATTTTCTGAATGTTGGGATTAAAGGGGTGCACGCCTACGCCCAGCTATATTCTTTTTTTTAATGTGTATATAAGGTGATGTATTTTTAAAGAACAGTTACTCCATTTGTTTTGAATGTCTATTCTTTCTTCCCTTCCTTCTTTCTTTCTTTCCTTCCATTTTTTTTCTCCTTCTTTCCTTCCTTCCCTCCTTCCTCCCTCCCTCCCTCCCTCCCTTCCTCCCTCCCTTCCTCCCTCCCTTCCTTCCTTCCTCTCTCTCTTTCCCTCCCTCCCTCCCTCCCTCCTTTCGTTTGTTCATTCTTTACTTTCTCTCTCCCTTCCCCTCTCTCCCTCTCTTTTTCTTCTCTCTTTCTCTTTTATTTTTAAGTTAGAAGCACTCAGATTTTGAGTAATAATACAAAAGTGAGGTTGTTGCATGTCACCAGTCTCTGAAGTCCTTTTACACTGTAAAAATCTGAAAGCACAAACACACAGCTGATTTTGATCATATTGTTTTGTTAAGTGACATACCAACTTTCTCAACTTGAATTGTACCAAACACACTCTGTGCATGGCTAGTTTCAGTGACCTTTTAGTATGAAGCCTTCAGATCCTGCCCTGTAAATGGTCCCAGACGGTTTGGCTCCTTTCTTTAGTGTCTCTGTTTTGCTATTTCTCTACTGTCTACCTGCTGCCTTGCTGATGGCTATTCTTTTAATATGACCACTTGAATTGAGATTGCAGTAAGAGTCCCTATGCTCCCTCTCTGTTGACTCAGGGAGTTCATTCGGGTGTGAGGTCTCAGGAAATATTCACCAGGACATCTGGGCACAGATGTTGGTAGTTCCTGGGTGTATCTGATCATTTGGATCTTTCTTAAGCATCTCTTTTCTTGGTGATAGTATAGCAACTTGGGCAGATAGTATGGCGGCAGTAAGGCTCGCTTCTGTGGCTTTGGTCTTTCATTCTCCAACCTGACTTTACAGTGAATTCACGAATTCATAGTATAAAATTCACAGCTAAAGTAGGAAAATGGACATGATTTTGTGCGCTCTGACATAGCTTGGACTTTACTGAACACTTCCTTTATTTAGAAGCACAGTTTGCACACAACCTGCCTTAAGCAAATGTTAAAATAAAAGGAAAACTATACCAGCACAGTTATGTAGGCACCTGGAAAGCAATAAGAATTGGACTAAAAAAAGACGTAATAATAACAACATTAAAGTTGTTTTATGATTCTCATTATTTTAGGTTTAAGGAAATGTCTCTGTGGCCATTTGCTGCTGTAACAGCATATCCAGGCCTGAGTGCTTCACAAACTACACAGTTTCTCTCTCTCACAGTTCTGGAGGGAGGAAAACCCAGGCCCTTGAGGCTGGCATCTGCAAGGCCTTTCCTCATGTGTCTTGATGAAGTGGCCAAGAGTGCACATGCCCAATAGCAAAGGGAAGGGGGGTGGGCATAACTTACCCTTTACTGGGTGTCCTTTACTGCGATGACAGAGTCAGTCTGTTTCCGGGGCTCAGCCCTTGAGACTTAAGCATCTCATAAGGTTCCCATCTCAAGACACTGCTTTGTCCCAGGCGTGAATTTCAAGACATGTCCTTTAGAAGAATATGCACACGCTAGCAGTAAGGAAAGGCGGTTGCTATTGTCTGGTTCGGAAGTCCTTGAGTTTGTCATTTTGGCATTGAGTTTCATGCATAGAAGATTTCAGCAGAAAGGCACCCAGGAAGGGTTTTTACATAGATGGGACGTATCTTATCTTTGTTCCCTCAGGCTCGTGCCTCTTCTTCCCCGGTGATTCTGGTGGGCACACACTTGGATGTTTCTGATGAGAAGCAGCGCAAAGCCTGCATAAGCAAAATCACCAAGGAACTCCTAAATAAGCGAGGATTCCCCACCATCCGGGACTACCACTTCGTGAATGCCACCGAGGAGTCCGATGCCCTGGCAAAGCTTCGGAAAACCATCATAAATGAGAGTCTTAATTTCAAGGTAGGAGGGTGTGCGCCCCCTGCAGGCTGGTAGATGGTAGAAGTGGGAGGGAGTGCGCCCCCTGCAGGCTGCTAGATAAAATACGCCTTGCTTTTTCTCATACTGCTGCTTAGAAATGTCCGAAACCTTGAGGAGGGAGCAATTATTTGGAAATTGTAGTTTTTTTCATAGCTCAGATTTATGAAAACATTTCCATTTTTAAATGATTTATTTATGCCGTACTTCATTTATAATTCATAGAAGTGGAAATGAAAATAACTAGAAGACCCCAAGAAGAACTAGGAGAATCTTGCCAGGATACTGAGAAAACCATCCAGAGGCCTGCTCTCCCCGCTTCCTCTCCAGGGGTTCCATCCAGAGGCTAAATGTGAAAGTGGGGCCTGGTCCTCTGGTCCTCTACAGTATCTGTTCTCCAGCGGCTCCTTCCTTTGGGAGTCCCAATTTTACCTGCATCTTTATCATCTGCGTGGTTCCTTCATATTCTTTGTCTGGTAGTTTCAATTTTTAAAAAAATTCTGAATCTTTTTCTCTTAATGTTGTGAGTTGTCAAGACCACTAGCGGTCTTTAAGTAACTACCTAATTTAGAGAGTTAGGTTCCATCTTAAGACTTGTGTTTTAAATTCTTATGCTTTCTTTGGTAAGCCTCCTGCTTAGAAAACATTAATAAATGGGCCATCAGGAAGAGTATACATTTCCAGTACTCACAGGAAGCGGGTAAGGTTGAAGTTCCTGGAAAACGCTCTGGGTACTTCAGTGTGGAAAACACAATGCCAAGTCTCTCTGTGTTGGCTCTGTAGAGATCCCAGAATGTAACCAGAAGGAGGCGCAGTTTGGGTATCTCAGAGTCATTTCTTACAGGGCCACACTGCATTCTCAAAACTGCTCCTCCAGCTTGGAATGCTAACCGATAAGCCTTGCACAGCTCCGCAGTGGCCCTTCAGCTCAGCTCTGCCACACTCTCACCGGTTCCGCTTCTTTCAGAAAACAGATGGGCATCTATGGCTGGGTTTGTCTCTGGGGTACCCAGAGACAGAAACTGTTTAACATGCATTTGATCGATACTAGAAAGTCTTCCTGATTTCGGTGGTGTTTGTATAAGAATGGCGTCCTGTATTAGAAGCTTTCTATGTTGCTTTTTTTTTTTTCCCCTTCCCAACTCTCCTACATTACTAATAAGATTAGGGATAGTATGACTTCTTTAAAACACAAATATACAAAATTCACTCACTGGATTAATTAGTTAATCTGAATTAATACAGTTAGTTTACTTCTGTGGCTTTAATTGTATCTAAAGAGTATCCTTGTTCCTCGGGATATTTTATTAGTTTTTCCTTTTTCCATTGTTGCTAAAGCAAAGATCAGGTATTTAAATGACCATTTTAGAAGATGAAGTCCCGGCTGATGCTTCTGTGGGGAGGTGACTGCTCAGTCATCTAGGTCAATACTACTTGGAGACAGCTGCAAGTTATTACTGTCAATCAGTGAGACCAGATGCCTTCTTGTACTTATAAATGAATCTTTAAAACAACTCTATACAAGGAAGCAAAACATGCTTCCCTAAATGACAGTATTATTAAATAGGAATTCATACTGCTATTGGCTACCTCATTCTGGCACCTTGGCTTGAGAACGCACTGGTTCGCTTCACTGTTTTTTTAGATGGCTGGATAGGAGAGCCTGCCTTGCTGGGATACCATCCTCTCTGAGGCTTGCAACCCATCTTCAAGGAACAGCTTTGAACTGATTAGAGAGCATTCCCTGCTATGCCCCATTTATCTTCTTTTTGTCTTGACTCTTTCCAAACCTTTCCTTGTACTTATAAATACCTACCTGTGCTCTTTGGAAGAGTTTTTGTTTTTCTTCCCTACCTCAGCCTGGTAGTGATCCCATTATCAAGGTGAGCGGTGAAGGAAATACAGGACAAAACCTCACTCAATGCGGACCATATCCCTTTCAACACGCTCCAGCCCATTTGCATCCTCCTTTCTTGATTTTCTTCCTGTGAGACATTTGCTTGTCTCTATAGGTCTGTTTCCTTCTTTAGTTTAAAACATAACCTTGAAATTGAAGTTTTATGTTGTCTTTATTTGTGAATAATGAAGAAGAATGTTAGTAGGATTATATATTGTCTTCTGGGGCAGTGGCTATCTATTTTTGAATGACTGCAGGAAAATATGGAAGCAGTAATTCTCAGTTCTGGAAACAAAGCAGTGGGCACAAGCAGAGAGGAGTTAGTCACAGTTTTGTGTTTATGTGTGTTGGAAAGACCCAATTTCTTGATCCTAAGAATTTAAGTTAGAAATTCTGATGGGTAGGTATCATATGGATCCAGACACGAGGATAGGTTGCCCCCTAGTGGTTCTAAGAGGCATTTGGTTTCTATTTTTTAGAGTTGTATTTCTCTTTGAAATTAGACTTCTGAAGGGTAAAAGGAAAGCCAAGAAAAGATATCTGTTATCAAAACCATTTTCTTAAGACCTTCATTTGAAAATCTCACTTTCTCTCAATCCATGTTGTGGACAATGAGCTTGCTTTCAGGGCGGGATCATTGCTGTTTAGAGAATTCTTATTTTCCAGAGTTTAAGGTTCCATGAGAAAATATAACTTGGAGATTTCATGTCTCCAGATCTAACTCTTAATATCTACAGTACAATAGTCCAATACTAGTGGGTATATTATCATCTCATAAAGAAACATCCCAAAGCTCTCAAAGCAGACTAATGTCCCCCCCCTCCCAACCCCCAGGCAGGGTTTCTCTGTGTAGCTTTGCACCTTTCCTGGAACATGCTTTGTAGACCAGGCTGGCCTCGAACTCAAAGAGATCCGCCTGCCTCTGCCTCCTGAGTGCTGGGATTAAAGGCGTGCACCACCACCACCCGGCTCAGACTAATGTCTTACCCCACCTATGCCCTGCACATAACCTCAGTGCATTTGGAAATGCAATCACTCTCTGTTGGTTAGTTATTTGCCTTTGTTTTTGAAATGGATTTTCTGTATTACTAGATAACTATTTCCATGCTATTTTATTTGCAGCTTTCCCCCTCCAAATTGATTCCATGTTCATAATTTACTTACTTTAATTCCATCTTCTATTCATTACTGTTTAGATAGGCTTTACATCTTGTTTCAATTTTATTAAAAACACATCCATCATGTAATAACGGTTGTGGCTAAATTTACCATACAACACATCTGTGGTTTAAATGGATTTCTACACCTTGTCATTTGTCATTTCATAGATCCGAGATCAGCCTGTGGTTGGGCAGCTAATTCCAGATTGCTACGTGGAACTGGAGAAAATCATTTTGTCGGAGCGCAAGGCCGTGCCAGTTGAGTTTCCTGTAATTAACCGGAAGCGTTTGTTCCAACTTGTGAAAGAACACCAGCTGCAGCTGGAAGAGAATGAGCTCCCACATGCTGTTCATTTCCTAAACGAGTCAGGTGGGTTGGTTTGTTCTGGATTCTTCTTTTCGGTGCTAGGTCAGGATAATTTGAAGAGATCTCTGAATCTTGTATATGATCTCTATTCAAAGTTTAAGAGAATGCCAATACAATTCTTAAACAGGTCACTGGTGGATTTTATCTTTTGTAAGGCCACCACCATATATATGAACCTTCAATCATATACCAGGTCCTAGGAAAGCATATTTGGAAATTGTCTAAGGACAAAGTATGAAAGACTCTCTGAGCAAGAGTGAAGACATGTGGGTTCAGGGACACAGTTTTGCTATTATGAGACAATGGACCCTCAACGTCACCATGTCCTTTCATAGTATCACATTTTTGTGAGAGCATTGTTTTTATAGAAGAATTATTACTGCAGTGGGTCACTGGGCCACCATAGACAGTAGAGGGTTGTGTGATATGATATCACAGTTAAAGTCTCAGCTCACTGTAGCCCCAAGCCATGCTGGCCCCTTCATTGCTAGTTTGCAGACCATGTCAGTTGATTTGTAGTCCCAGAAGAAATAGCCGGGAATCTGTTTTGACCCATCCTCATATTTTGTTGTATGGAAAATAGCTTCATTTCTTTCTTCTTTCTTAAATCAGATATGCTGAGATATATGTTGTTTCTTTTCCATATGGAAATTAAAACATGCTTTTGCCCTATGCAAGCAACATAGCAGCTCTAGACCTGTGGGTTGTGACACATTTGGGGGTGTGTGTGTCACATATCAGATATTCTGCATATCAGGTATTACATGATGATTTATAACAGTAGCAAAATTACAGTTATGAAATAGCAACAAAATAATTTTATGGTTGGGGTCACCGCAACCCAAGGAACAATATTAAAGGGTTGAAGAACTAGGAAGGTTGAGAACCACTGTTGGAGAAGGTTCAAGAGGATATTGTGAATTTGCATTCATCAACATACACTTTCCAGAGCATGCTGGCATTCCAAATATATGAATAAGCTGTATGGTTCAAAAGTAGCTTCCTTTACCCCTTTGGGGCTTTAGAGCCAAGGCGCAGCACGTGTGTGCAGGGTTTCCAGGGTTCTCCTCTGTAACTGGTTACACTGGAGTCTCCGGGCTTTGTATTGTTATGTATCCCACCTTTCACAGTTTGATGATTTTGACTGCAGGCGTCCTTCTGCATTTTCAAGACCCCGCGCTGCAGCTAAGCGACCTGTATTTTGTGGAACCCAAGTGGCTTTGTAAAGTCATGGCACAGGTTGGTGTTTTATGTTTGGGGGGATGGAGGTTGTGATTAAAGAGCAGAGTAGGGGGCACCCAGAGCACTTACCATTTTAGTTTTTGGGTTCTGAGAAGGCTGAGACCACTGTAAATATAGAAAACCATAGACCATTTGATGGGAAGACTGCTAAAAGAGCATCTTGGAATGGGCAGGCATGTTAACGTTCACGTTCTCGTCTTCATTTCCAACTCATGGGCAGATAGCTAGCATCGGTGCCAAGTTTGGTTACTGACTTCATGAAGTGACTAAAGGCTTTGTGAAAATCTTTAGAGTAAATGCATATGAGGAACCTGGGTTGGTAGGGCTATGAAATCCAGCTTGAAAGTATGCAAGAAAGCCAAGCATGGTGATTTGTGCTTATAATGTCAGTACTTGGAAGATGGAGGCAGGAGAATCAACATACATTCAAGATCATCCTCAGCTATTTAGAGAGTTCCAGGCCAGCTGAGGACACATGCACTCCTTTCTTCAACACGAAATTAAAAAAAAAAAAAAAAAAAAAGTAAAGACCATTGTCTTAGTTAGGGCTTCTGTTGCTGTGGAGAGACACCATGACAACGGCAACTCTTAGAATTGAAAACATTTAATTGAAGTGGCAGCTTACAGTTTTAGAGGTTTAGTTCATTATTATCATGATGTGGAGCATGGCAGTGTGCAGACAGATATGGTGCTGGCTACATTTTGATCAGAAGACAACAAAAGTAGACCCAGATCTGGTGGTAACTTGAGCACAGGAAACCTCAAAGCCCGCCCTCACAGTGACTACTTCCTCCAACAAGGCCATACCTACTCCAACAATGCTATGTCTCCTAATTGTGCCAATCCCTATGAGCTCATGGTGGTCAAATTACACTCAAATTAGCACAGCTATGGATGATACTTTTCAGAGGTCTAAATATTTATACTTTTGAAAGCTGTATCGGTAGTTACATTTTTCTGTTCATTTTTCACATAGAAAATTACTTTTCTTCTTAGTAATAGTACGTTACCCATGAGTTTGTATAGAGCAATCACAAAAGCCACCTGTAGATTTTCCATATGAAATTACTTGAGAGATCACACTGGCTCAGGCTTTTCCAGCACAGTTGACACCATTCTTCACTGCACTGGATTGGAGTGTCTCTTTTGTAGAGCTGATAGCATCATTTTGTCCCCTACTCTCTAGGTTACAGTTGTACCATCTCAGCTTTGACAAGGAAAGATTTGTCAGCACATTTCTAGATAGTGGAGGGGTACAGGCCCATGATAGCTAAGGACCACTGTGTTTCACTTGTTCATGGCTGAGAAGAATTCACAGTGAAGCCTCTAGCTCTCACATTCATTGGTAATTATTTTATTTATGAAAATAATTTACGGCTTTACATGTGGCTCCCGAGTCTCTAACATGATTATCCATTTTCACATTGGAAATCTTTCTGCATTAGACCGTAATGCTAATTAAATTTCTTTAAGCAATCCTGAATAGTACTGTTTAAATCTATTTAAAGATAGAAAGGGAGTTATTTTGAAGAGGGAATTTCAGTTGAGGCTAAATCCTATCCCCTGGCACTGGAGAGAACATTTCAGCAACAGTGTAATTGACATTTAATTGCAGTGTGCCTGTTCTAATAGTAGATATTTTCAAACTGGTTGCCACATTTCTGCCCAAATGCCACAGATGGCATGAATTTACTATGTAGGGCATGGTGACGGAGTCAGTGGTGTCCTGTGCTTAGAGGCACATTATCTGGAGTCAGCATTACCTGACTTGGCATCTATTCTACATAGGACATTTCCTCTTGTTTTTCCTGTTTTTAGCCTTTGTGTCTTCACGTAAATAAGGACAATTACATCTTTTTGTGTGTGTTGTGTTCCCAATTTAATGTAAATGAAAGGAAATCATAGCTCTTCATATCTAGTACTGATTTGACCTGTCTGATAATTTAAAGTGTTCTAATTCTGGAAATTTAAAAATAACTTTGAAGAGAATACAGAGTAGTTTGGGGGCGTGTGCCAAATATGGAGTCAAATAAAAATACGTGTGGGTGAGTGCATTATTCGAAGCACAGTGCTGCACAGCCCCCCTGTCGGGTTTTCTGTGTAAGTGCAGCACGGCAGAAGCTCCATATCAACGAGGGAAGGAGAAAGTTGCACCCATAGCGACAAGTTTCTATGCGACTTAACAATCACCATGGATAATGTTATTAGAAGTGGGCATGTCTTATGGAGTAGAGTAGGGAAGATGTCTGCATCAGTTTTCCTTTTTATAGAGCACAGACAAAAATAAAAGCAAACAACAAAACACCCCATGTGGGACAAAAACAAAACAAAACCCAGCAAACACGAATCCCCCAACTCAAAGCCAAACCCAAACCAAAGCAAAGTAGGTGCCTACTGCGATCACAGCAAGGTTCCTGGAGATTCTATGGAGTAACTAACTTGAAACTTCATGGACATTCTTCTTCTTATCCTAGATATAGTGTTATGATGCTAATGTAAGTGAATTTGGGGTCAGGGAGATAGAGTCTCACTCTGTAGTGCAGACTAGCCTAGACACTATACAGCTCAGGTTGGCCTAGCCCAGCCTGGATTTGAACCCATAGCAATAGTCATGTTTTAGCCTTCCAAGCCCTAGGATTACAGGTGTGAGTCATTATGCATGGCTTTGAAGTGAAAATGAAATCAAGACAAACAATTCAAAGATACTATGAAAGATTTAAAAGGTTGGCCAAATGATTATTTAAATTTTCTCTTAGCAGAATCAACAAAGGTTATCACTTTTGTTTGTAATGATACATTGGAATAAAGGGAATGTGACTATAAATAACCAAGTAAAAATAAGAGCAAGTTTGTACGATACCAATCTGCAAAAATAAATAGGGGTATTCACATCCATGCATCACCAAGACAGGACAGGTATGATTTCATTTCCTGGTGGAGAAAGTCTAATGAACCCACATCTGTGCCCTGAGCTGTTATGCCATGAAAGTTATTAAAGAATGTTCAGCCAAGGTGGGGATATGTTTGCAAAACTCATTTAACTATGCAATAAAGAGATACAAAAGAGACCTATTGGATTAATCAAGTGGCTCTTTAACAAGCTATGGTGAATTATTCCTGGTAAAATACATAGGGAAATACAGAGACTTCTTGCTTGAAAAAGTCTGTAATTTAAGCATATGAGTTGGTAGATACATAAACTCTTTAAAGGTGATAAAACTAATAATATTTCAGATTTTATCGCTGTATAAAGGGTCACTCCCAAACTTGGAAATTGAAAATTCTAAGTGTTTCTTATCTCCATGTTTCCTTTACTTTTTTTTCTTTCTTTTCTTTTTTTTTATAATTTCTTCTGTTACTTTTGAAATTATAATTACATAATTTCCCCAATTCTTTTGGTCCCTCCAAACTCTTCCATATATACCTCATTGAGCTCTTTTAAATTCATGGCCTCTGTTTTATTATGAATTATTGTTGCATGCACATATATATCTGTATCTACATATATATTTCTAAATATACCTTGCTCAGTCTATACATTGTTGTTACTTGTATGTATCTCTTCAAGTCTGACCTTTTGGTAGTGGATAGCTAATTAAAGTGCTCTTCCCTGGGGAAGTCTGAGTCTCACACTCTCAGTATTCCTTAGTTGCTTATAATTCTCTGTATAAGGTTGAGCTCTCCTGGGCTTTGCTCCATCCACTTCAGCATGTTGATTGGTGTCATCCTTGTTCAGTAATGTTGGGGCAGTCATGTTGGTGAGACTTTACTGATATAGCTTCTGACATTCCTAGGAGACACAGTCTCACAGGAAACACACTGATCCTTCAGCTATGATGTTCCCTGAGACATAGGTGTGGGAGTTATTCCTTAGATGTATCCATGGAGACTGGGTTTCACAATTTTGCATTTTGGATTGGTTGTGATTTTCAGTAATGGTTTCCATCTGTTGCAAAGGTGAGAGTTGATGACTATACTTATCTGTCGGTGTAAGGACAAATGTTTAGAGTGTAATTAGGGATTATGCTAGTTTAGTAAAGTGATGGTTGTAGGGTCTCCTTCAATACATATGAGTTCACTGGCCTTGAACAGTTGACTTAAGTTTTCAGTACCAGGCATAATTTCCCTCTTGTTGAAGATACCAATTACAGAGCTGTTGCCTCCTGCTAAGGTGTATGTGGTGTGATGGCACCCTTCTGGTTATTATTCCATGCTGGTCATTGTTGTGGTTCCTAGGCATCATAACTGGGTAGGTACCATGAACGCTAGTTCTCAGAGAGGAGGCATTCAAGTCAGCTCAAGCTCAGAGGTCTCTAGGTCCTGCCTCTGAAGTACATGATGTTTTCAGCAATAAAAAACATGGTCTACCTCTTTCTCTACCTCTATGGGGCCACCACAGGCAATAGCAACAGCTATAGATCTTTGAACATGTGGTAGAATTCTGCTGTGAATACATCTGGTCCTAGACATTTCTTTTAAAGCTGTAGGGCTTTTTATTGCTATTTCAGCCTCCTCATTTGTTATGGGTCTGTTTAGGTTGCTGAACTCTTCTTGGTTTAATTTTGATGGTTTGGCTGAATCTAGAAACTCACCGGTTTCTTTTAGGTTTTTCAGGTTAGTGGAGTACAGGTTTCGAAACTGAAACTTCGTTAGCCCACATGTTGGTGGACAGAGAGGCTGAAGGTACCAGTTCAGAAAAGATAGGATTTCCACATCAGTAGCTGAGCTATACTAAATGCTCCAAATCAGTTTTTCAAATTATACAAACTCAACAAAATTTATTCAGTGTCTTCCATGTTCCAGATGTCCTACTTCTGAGGTTAGAGCATAGTCTGTGCACTTACAAAGCTGACATGAAAATGAGAAAAAAAAAATAACTAATACATAGACATGTGAGACACTAAAGGGTGCAGCATGCTGTAAAGAGAGTGGCATATGCCTGTGCACAGCACATTGTCAGAAGGTCTCAGCAACTCAGGGATAGTCAGTGACTATTCCTTGTGTTAGAAGAATTGTCTAGAACTACCACAAAGGACAAAGGGCAGGAGAAGACATAATTAGACATAATTAACACACTTCCTTACACAAGAACCCATTGGACATAGTATTACATACCAGCTGCTTAAATGGATGGTACCTTCCTTGGTTTAGTAAACATCACACATATGAAATAGAAAGACAGACTTGAAAAATAAGTCTATAAGCTGGAGAGTTTTACTGTCTAGTACCTCAGTGAACAGATAACAAAGATAATGTTTGCATCTGCTTAGGCACCCTCTACACATCCACGGAGGTGTGGAGAAAATTAGTCTCAAATATCTTTTAAAAAGAAACCTATCTGAAGTTTATTGAATATGTAATTATGGTTCACACAGGGGCTTAGTTTATGCTTAAAATTATCATACACACTTCTTTTTTGTTTGTTTTTTCTCCTTTTCTAATTTATTGTATTTGTGTTTTAATTTTCACACATCAGCCATGGGTTCCCCTGTCTTTCCCCCTCCAGCCCCCCCCCCCACATTCCCCCCAGCCCCTCCCCTCCATTCCCATCTCCTCCAGGGAACATTAGTCTCAAATATCTTTTAAAAAGAAACCTATCTGAAGTTCATTGAATGTGTAATTATGGTTCACACAGGGGCTTAGTTTATGCTTAAAATTATCATACACACTTCTTAAGCTTTACATACAATATGTTCATTTCCTCTAGCAATGTAAGATGGAGCCCTCTTTATTATCTCATGTCAGAGAAGGAAACCATCTTGAAACAAAACAAAAACAAAAACAAAACACAAATGAACAAAACACACACCCCAAAAGCCAGATACTTTCCCAAGGTCCCACAGACAGTAACAGAGCCTTCATTTGGACTTAGGTTCTTCAGATCCACATTCATACTTTTAACTGGAATGATACTATCTAATGCTCCAAATATATTGTAATCACTGAGGCGGCATATTAAGAGGTAGATTCCCCTGCCTCTATCCAGGTTTACTGACTCACACTTGACCAGTAGAATCCTGTAACAGGGTGTGGTCACACTACTTTTCCATTGGTGGATGCTGCCTCCTAACATGGAAATGTCAATGTATACAGCCAACCTGCTGGATTAATATCTAGAAGATAATTTATTGGGATGTATTGGAATATGTCAGCGATGAGACTGTAGAATGAATGCTGGGGATTGGGACCAAGAAAATCCTGAAGAACTGAATCCTCCTCCCTTAGTTTTCCAAACTGGACATCCCACTGGGCTTCCATGCTATCTGGCTGTGCTTCTGCCTTTGATCTTTGCTCTTGCCTTATCCTAACTTCTCCCCTTATTTTCACTGAGCAAAAGGACAAGCAATGGTTTATGTTGGAAACATTTCAGAAAATGAATCCTAGTAATTATGAGTTGGAATCTTTCAGATTTTGACAGTGAAAGTGGAGGGCTGTCTGAAACACCCTAAGGGCATCATTTCACGGAGAGATGTAGAAAAATTCCTTTCAAAGAAAAAGCGATTCCCAAAGAACTACATGACTCAGTACTTTAAACTATTAGAAAAATTCCAGATTGCCTTGCCATTAGGAGAAGAATATCTGCTGGTTCCAAGCAGGTAAGACAGACCTTAAAATTCAATAGAAATTGACCATATTATAGTATTTTCATTGACAAAGTAATTTTTTTCTATAGTAGATGTATTTTTTTTTGAGGGAGGTAAACTTTCTGGCAATACATAGCATATTTTGAAAAAAAGTGAAGTTGATAACATCTTAAGGAAATAAATTATTTTATGCATATAATTTTTATTTGGCTTGAGAGCACTCAAATTACTTAAGGAAGGTTAATAGTGAAGCTGCTATCTTCACTTGGCAATGAAACAGTTATATTCAGTTAGGGAAGTTTAAGGGAGACAGTGAGTTTCCAACAGAGTTCAAAAGAATAGGCACCATGGTGAAGAACCATGTTCTAATCCTGTTTGAGAAGCTTTGTATATTGCTTTGAAAGTCAATGGAAATGCTCTAAAGTATTGAGAGTGCAAATTATATTGATTAATGGATGCAACCAATTCTAAATATAGATATGTATTTGTTTCTAGGACATGCGTTTTTTTTCACATTTCATGTAGTCTTAATTCCTGCATTATACTAATTGTATTAATTTATTAGTGTACATAGGATTATTGAAAGTTTTTTGTACATCTGCTTCAACTGAACATGCATTTGAATTATGTGACTTCCAAATTCTTGACATGGAAGAGCATGTGACAAGAGAATATTATTAAAAAATGCAATTTGTGTGGAGTAGTTATTTTCCTGGGTTTAAAGAAGTGAAAAGCTTGGGCCACCAGGCTCAGGGTGCCATGCTGGGTTTCTGATAGCCTCTACCTTCTACAGTTTATCTGACCACAGGCCTGTGATAGAGCTCCCCCACTGTGAGAACTCTGAGATCATCATTCGGTTATATGAAATGCCATACTTTCCAATGGGATTTTGGTCAAGACTGATTAATCGATTACTTGAAATCTCACCTTTCATGCTTTCTGGAAGAGGTATGTATTTAACAAAGCTTACTATTTAGACAAAGTAGAAAGAAATGTTGAAAGTAACATGGTGTTTCTAAGAGTTAACCTGTTTGAAAGGCAAGAGTGTTCAACACATGACCACACAACAACTTATACAATTTGCTGGAAGGAAAATGCCTTAGTTCTTATATTAGATGCATTTACATCAACTTTGAGTATTGTACTTCCAAAGACTTAACAGGAATCAATAGCTTTAAAAGATGGGGTTTAGTGGGAGCCATTGATTTAACTGTATACACATACACACTCACACACATACAGATATACACACATACACACACACCCTCACACACATACATACTTATTCACATACCTGCACATACATACTCTCACACATATACACAAATGCACACACACACACACACACACACACACACACACACACACACACATCACAGACATGTAAAGAGGAGCTTTTCCTCAGCAAGCATAACAGGTCTTGGCTTTCTGAGAGAGGCTCTGATCCCAAACTTCTGCTGTTCATCTCCCAGGGACTTGGAGAAAGGGCAAAAATGTGTTTATGTAGTAAGCTTTCTTTCTAGAGTCAGAGGCATTATAACACTATAGGAAACTATGAGTGGATTTTGGGCAAAAGATAACTCCAAGTGTTACTGGTTTCTGAAAAAAAAAAAAACCTTTATGTTTCTTGATACTAATGAGTAAAAGTAGTTAAAATACATTTAAAAGTTCAAGAATGGTATTAATATAATTGATTTTTACAAAAATTATGAAAAATTACTTGTGATTATTTGTATATTAACTATGTCAAACTCCTTTGTGGTGATATATTGTATCTCCCCATATATTGTATATCCTAATAAACTTATCTGGAGTCAGAGAACAGAAAAGCCACTAGGTTATAAATAGAGGCCAGACAGTGGTGGCACACACACCTTTTAATCCTATTACTTGGGAGGCAGAGATCCATCTGGATCTCTGTGAGTTCAAGGCCACACTGAGAAGTGAGGCAGGCATGGTGGTATACACCTTCAACCTCAGCTCTTGAGATCTCATGTCTTTGCTTGGGAAGGATATACATCTTTAATCCCAGGAAGTGATGGCAGGAAGCAGAAAGGTATATAAGGCATGAAGACCAGGAACTAGAGGTTTTTTAAACAGTTCAACTGAGATAGATCCTCAGGGGTGAGGACTCAGAGGATTTCAGTCTGAGGATTTGTGGAAAAAGAATTGGCTGAGGAGTTGGCAAGGTAAGGTTGGCTGTGGCTTGTTCTGTTTCTCTGGTCTTTCAGCATTCACCCCAATATCTGGCTCCAGGTTTTTTTTTTATTAATAAGACCTTTTTAAGATTCATCTTATACTCCTTATCATGAGCTTACACTGTGTATTAAGTAGTATATAAAGCATTAACTTATGTGATTGAAATATTAAAGAAAATTTAATATTCATTTGGAGAAGGACTCATAATTAAATCAATCAATGCTCATTTCAAAACAAATATGTTTTACTATTACTTAAAGTATGACTGGCAATTATTCCCATTTAGGTAATGAAGTAGTTAATAACTAATGGATGCATATGAATCTTTATGCATTAAAATTTCAGAGAGAGCATTACGCCCAAACAGAATGTATTGGCGACAGGGCATCTACTTGAATTGGTCCCCAGAAGCATATTGTCTGGTAGGATCCGAAGTATTAGACAATCGTCCAGAGAGCTTCTTGAAAATTACAGTTCCATCTTGTAGAAAAGGTGAGGAAATTAACTTGGAAACATGCATGTACCTGTAAACTAATCTAACTTTAAAGATACAATGGTTTTTTTTTTTTTTTTTTTTTTGTTGTTTTTTTTTTTTTTCTGGACCCACAAACATGGTGGTCAGCTGTTGTCTCAGCTACTTTCCTGTTGCTCTTGTCAAGCATTGTGACAGTTGTAAGACTAGGGAGCACTTTGGTTTTCTGTTTTATTTTGGATATTTTTAAGTGTTTACGTTAAATGTGTGTGTGTGTGTGTGTGTGTGTGTGTGTGTGTGTGTGTGTGTGTGTGTGTGTGTGTGTGTGTGTGTGTGAGAGAGAGAGAGAGAGAGAGAGAGACAGAGAGACAGAGAGACAGAGACAGAGAGAGAGAGACAGAGAGACAGAGACACAGAGAGAGACAGAGACACAGAGAGGAGAGACAAGGTCTTATCCTGGCTGGTCCAGAACTTGCCTGGCTAAATTTTTAGTTTATGTGTATGGGTGTTTTGCATGCATGTATGGCTGTGTACTACTTGCAAGCCTGGTGCCTGCAGAGGTTGGAAGGGGGCATTGGGTCTCCTGGGAGTGGAATTACAGATGGTTGTGAGATGGGAATGGAATCTGGGTCCTCTGGAAGAGCAGTCAGTGCTCCTTGTGTGAAAAACAATGGGTTTCACAGTGATGTTTTCATACATGGATCTTTATCCTCCCTACCATCCTCTTCTGCCCTCTGCTGCCCATCATTGCTGACTTCCCCAAGTGGTTCCCCCATGATTTCATACTACATCTATGCGATTGTGTGTCTATGTTGTATATATGTATGTATGTATGTATATATGTATGGGTCCATCTGTCCATCCATCTATGCATCTAGGTTCTGTATATGAGAGAAATTATGGTTTTTGTTGTTTTACCCCCACAATGTTGCTCACTCTGGTTTCTTCTTCCCTCCCTTTGAACCTCTTCTCTCCCTGTCTCCATTTGCATCCAGGTATGTATTTCTCCATAAAGGTTATTTGTATCTAAATCTAAGTCATGCATATGAAAGAAAACTAACAGTATCTCTCTTTCTAAATCTAGTTCATTTGACTTAGCATAAGTTCTTTTAGCATAACTCATCTCCAGTTCTGTTTTCTGGCAAATGAGATAATTTTATTTTTCTTATGGCTGAATAAAACTCTAATATGTGTATGTATACATATATGTATATATATTAAGAGTATCTGTCACCTATTCTCTATTCATTCATCTGATAATGGACATTTAGGCTGGCTCCATATCTTAGCTATTGTGTACAGTGCAGCAGTAAAGGTGATATGAGATGTGTTGATGACAGGCTCAGAAGCCTTCAGGCATTTATACAGCTGCTGTGTGACAGTTCTATTTTTAATGTTTTGGGGGGAGCCTCCATACTGATTTCCAAAGTGGCTGCACAAGTTTGCATTCTCAACAGCAAGGAATGAGGGTTCCTCTATCCCCACACCTTATCAGCAGTCTTTTGTCATTTGTTTTCTTGATGTTAGTCATTTTGACTGGGATATGATGAAGTCCCAAAGGATATTTAATTAGCATTTCTTTGATAGCCAAGGATGTTGAATAGGTTTTCAAACCATTATTGGCCATTACTATTTATTCTTTTGAGAACTGTGTATTCCATTTATTAACCCATGTATTGAATGGATGTTTTTTTATTTTTTATTTTTCTATTTTTTATTTTTTGTGATTAGTAGGCTGTCTTTTTACCTTTGCTGATTATCTTCTTCGAGATGTAAGAGCTTTAAAATTTCATACAGCCCTACTTGTTGATTCTTGGTATTATTTTCTGTGCTATTAGCATCCTTTTCAGGAAGTCCTTTCGCATGCTTGTATCTTGAGGTGTTTTCCTCTGGCAGTTTTAGGGTTTAAGATCTTACATTAGGGTCTTTGATCCATTTCAAATTTAATTTTGTACAGGGAACAAATTAATTTTTTCTAGTTCTGTAAAGAATCGAGAATTTTAATATTGACTACAGTGCCTTAGTAGATTGCTTTGAGTAACAGTAGCTTTTATAATATTAACATTAATGAGCATGGGAGGTATTTGCATCTTCTAATGTCTTCCTCAGTTGGAAGGTAGCATACAGAGTCATGGCTTTCATTTGACATTTGAATGTACATGAATATGTACTCATACTTGGTCATCTATACTGCCCTGCCTTGTTCCCTTCCCTTCTAGCTGGTCACTTCCTCTTCTTTTTAAATTTCTTTCCATATGTTTTAAAGATTTTATTATGAAAGTCTTTTATTTCCTTGGCTAATTTTATTCCTAGGCACGTTTTTCATTTTGGAAGCAATTGTAAATTGGATTTCCCCCTAAATTCTTTCTTAGCAAGTTTATTATTCATGTACCATGTCTATTGGTTTGTGTATGTTAAGTTTGAAGTATGTGTGCTCTATGGCATTTATTGAACTGTGTGTAATAAACCACTCTTGAATCCCTGAAACAAAGCCAATTTAGTTACAGGGCATGATCTTTATAATGTGTCTTGAATTTAGCTTGCAAGCATTTGACTGAGTATTTTTGCAACTATATTCATGAAGGAAATTGGTCTATAGTTTCCTTTCTTCCTTCCTTCCTTCCTTCCTTCCTTCCTTCCTTCCTTCCTTCCTTTCTTTTTTTCTCTCTCTTCAAGATTCTCATGTAGCCTAGGCTGACTTCAAAGCTCCTATATAACTGAGAATGGTGGCCTTGAACTTATCGGTTTTCTGTGTCCACCTCCTGATTGCTGGAACTATAAGCATGTATTGCCCCCTCCTGGTTTATACAGTGTTAGTGGACACCAGCACCTCATG
The DNA here is from genome assembly GCF_903995425.1 of Onychomys torridus. Taxonomy (NCBI): domain Eukaryota; kingdom Metazoa; phylum Chordata; class Mammalia; order Rodentia; family Cricetidae; genus Onychomys; species Onychomys torridus. The sequence continues at coordinate 56,474,301 of NC_050458.1, forward strand.
TCATACATGCAAGGCAAGCAATCTATCATCTGGGCTACATCCCAGCCCCCTGGTTTTCCTTTTTGGTTGTTTTTAGTATCAGGGCAGAACTGGCTTTGATAAGAGTTTTGTAGTGTTAATTCCCTATCTATTTAATGGAACAGTGTGTTTTGTGATATTTTGTTTGTGTTCTGGCAAATAAAGCTTGCCTGGAGATCAGACAGCAGAGCTAGCCACTAGTTGACCATAGAGGCCAGGCAGTGGCGGTATACACCTTTAGTTCCAGCACATGGGAGGAAGAAGCCAAGAAGATCAGGAGTTCAAAGCCACTCTGGGCTATACAAGATTGAACCAGTCTAAAAGAGAAACAGAGCTGGGCAGTGATGGCACATGCCTGTAATCCCAGGATTTGGGAGGTGGAGACAGGAATACAAGGTGGATGGAGACAGGATCTCAGTCCCTATTTGGTCTGAAGATTCGTAGAGATAAGAAGTCTCTAGTGTAGTGGCTGCTACTCTGCTTCTCTGATCTTTCAGCTTTAACCCTGATATCCGATTCTGGGTTTTTATTTAATAAGACAATTAGGATCATGCTTCAACAGTGTGAGGAGCATAGACATTAGCTTGTGTTAAAGGTTTGGTAGGATTGCACAGTGAATCTGTCTGGCCATTAGCTTTTCTTCATGGAGATACTTTTTATTATTGTGTCTGTCTTGTTGCTTACACATCTGTGTGAGCTATGAACTATCCCTCTTGACTTAAATTTTGATAGATTGTGGAACCCACACATTTGTTTTCATTTCTTTGTTTGTTTGTTTGGAGAGAGAGAGTATGTTTTCACAAGAAATTATTCTCTTATTTCACATTTGTTAAAAATTGTTTTGTGATCTTTAATGTGATTTATTTTAGAGAAAGTTCTTTTTTTTTTTTTTTTCTGAGACACGATTTCTCTGTGTAGCTTTGGTGCCTGTCCTGGAACTCGCTCTGTAGACCAGGCTGGCCTCAAACTCATAGAGATCTGCCTGCCTCTGCCTCCTGAGTACTGGGATTCAAGGTGTGCGCCACCACCACCTGGCGTTAGATGAAGTTCTTACAGTGGAGAAGAGGAGAATCTAGCTCCCATCTGTTGGATGGAATATCTTCAGATGTCTACTCAGTCCGTTATTCTGTGATGTACTTTAACTTTGTTGTCTTCTTTTCCCTTTCTAGTTTGGGGGAACTATCTAAAGATCAAAGTGGAATGATGAAGCTACCCACTAACTATTGTATCAGGACCCATGTGACCTTTGTGACTGTTAAGGTTCGTTTTGTGAAATTAGGAGCCTCAGTCTTAGGTGCAGGTATATTTATAATTGTTAGATATTCTTAGTGAATTGGTCCCTTTACAAGTATATAGTCACTTTGACATCTTCTGACTATCTTTTGTTGGATATCTAATTTATTAGATATCAGAACTGACCAGCTTGGATTTGGCTTCCACCTATTTTGATTATTTGACTCTGTCTGTGTGTATGTTTGCCAAGGAGATCTGTTTCTTAGAGATGGCTGATGCTAGGATCTTAGTTTTTAAGCCAGCCAGTTTGTTTGCATTTTTCTTGGTTATTTGGGGCCCTTTATACTTAAAGTTTACATTGAGAGAGCTTTGCTAATTCCGACGTGTTTGTCTGCTGCTGTTCCAGTTGGATGGTTTTTCTTCTTCCTTCCCTTCTCTACTGTTGGTGTTAGGGTTTTGTGTTGACTGACAGGGCATGGCGGATTCTTCCCTATCTCTCCTTTGTTTGTTCCTCTCAGGAAGTGTCTTTGCTGTGCTCTTGTGATGGAAGCTGTCTGTCTGTCTGTCTCTTTTGTTTTTTGCACATAGTATTGCTACAGGTTTTCTACTACAGTGCTGGCTTGGTGGTCATAAAATGCCTTAGTTTTGTTTATCTTCATGAGTTCTTATGCCTCAGTCAATTTTAAATAATAGCTTTGATGACTGCAACAATGTGCATTCATGGGTATTTACATTTAGAGGCTGAATTGTGTTATTATGTGCTTTCCAGGTTTTATGGTTGCTATGAGAGTCCCAATGTTATTCTAATGTTTTTGACTTGAATGTAGGTTGGAATTTTTCCTTTATAGATTTTGGTATTGTTTCTTAGCTTTTTATTTTTGAGATCCTGACTGTAATATATTCCAAAGAAGGTCTTCTCTGATCTATTTAGGTCTAAATATTGAGGTCTGTTGAGGCCTCGGTGTTTTCATGTTCACGTCTTCCTATAGACCTGGGGGACTTTATACTATGACTGCATTGACTCTATGCTCTAAAACATTAGTTTTTGCTCACTCACTGATGGCAAGAATTACCCATGAATTCTTCATTTTGAATTATGTAGGTTGTATTCTTTTGGGCCAAGTTGTGGATCACATTGACTCGCTCATGGAAGAATGGTTTCCTGGGTTGCTGGAGATCGACATTTGTGGGGAAGGAGAAACTCTTTTGAAGAAATGGGCATTGTACAGTTTTAATGATGGTGAAGAACATCAGAAGATCTTACTTGATGATTTAATGAAGAAGGCAGAAGAGGGTAGGTGTTGACCCAATTTACAAATGATTTTAAGGTGCCCTCACTATTTCAAATGACTTCAATATATAAAAATTATTCTCCTCCGTACTGTGTTGAATGATACCACATTCTATTCCAGTGACAGTTCAGAAAACTAAAGTTCACTTAGTGTCAATAATGGCTTGTATTATGTCTCCTCACAATGCTGATTTCCTGTTTAAATACAGGACACTTATTATCATGACTATATTGGTTATTTTTCCTTTATAGTAACAAAATACCTTGACTAGGCAAATTATAGAAGAGTCTGTTTTGGGCTTCAGTTTCCAGAGAGTCAGGGTCCATAATGGTGCAGACAACAGATAGCAGTCATAGCAGCTAAAGCTGGAAGCTGGGAGCTCACATCTCAAGTCACAAATAGGAAGCAGAGAGAGAACTCACTGGGCAAATGCATATGGCTTTTGAAAAGTCAAATCCTGTTCTCCAGGACACACTCCCTTCAGTAATGTCACATTTCTAATCCCCTCCTACTGGGAGCTAAATATTCAAATGCCTGAGACCTCTGGGGGACATCTCATCCAAACCACCATGATAATTTCATCTTTGAGGTGGAGATATTAAAGGAAACCCGTGTGTGACAGAACTGTTAAGAAGATGGAAACACAACATTGCAGGTAGCAGCAATCATTGCTATGCATCTCCATCATAGATGTGACAGAAATGGGGACTAAGAGTTTCCTAGTTAGAGGCCATCTGGTTTAAGTCAGATGGGAATTCTACAATATAGTGAGTGATCCGAGGAGTATGTGTTTAAAATTTTAAATGCCTTGATATTTATATTTTAGGTGTTTATCAGATTTTTTTTTCTAGAAAAATCTAATACTGGCAGGAAAAATCTAAAGATGTGTTTTCTGTAAGCTAGGACCACAGATTTTTGTATACCCTTACATTTTAAAAATAATCTTTTACATACTTCTTAGGAGACCTGCTAATAAATCCAGATCAACCAAGGCTCACTGTTCCAATATCTCAGATTGCTCCTGACTTGATTTTGGCTGACCTGCCTAGAAATATTATGTTGAACAATGATGAGTTGGAATTTGAGGAAGCACCTGAGTTTCTCTTAGGTAACTATCTCTGTTATATTTGAAATAACAACAAAAGAGAGGAGGATGCAGTTTTCTCCTCTTGATTTAGAAAATAATCAGCTAATTATAATGATATCTTTATAAATCTCTGCTGGTTTTATATATTTGATAGAATAAATGTTCACTTGGAATGACATGCTTTATAATTGTGTCACGTTGCAGATCTGGAGTTTGCTTTGTGTACATGCTTGTAGAGTAGGTGATGAGGCTAGGCCTAGCATGTAGCACAGGTATTTATGGACCCTGTTCTTGAGCTTCCTCTGCTCATGAACACTGAGGTGGCAGAAGGGGGCTCTTCAGTTGAAATAGCCATTACTCACCCCAAGAAGGGTGAGCAGAGGAAGAACACTTCTGCACAGTCACTGAAGTGAAGCTCATAGGGCAGTATGGAACCTTTACCTATAGTCATAAAATTTAGGGATTAAAAATCAGGAGCATTAAACTGGTAATATACACAACTTCTGGTATATTGTTGTTTTTGAGGGTATGTGCTGAACAGTTCCTGGGTATTGACTGAGCCCATGAATTCAATCAAAGGCTTTCAACAGGGCCTAATGAGAATCATCAAATTCACATAGCATCTTTAGGTGCTTTACCTAAATATTTTTGTTGCTGTTATACTACTGTGTATGCATCCCGAGGCTTAAAAGATATTTTGGACTATGCTTTATAAAGTTAAGAAGTTGATAAAGTTTACAACTTGCAACTGCTTCCTGAAAGAAATGGTTGGCACATGATGTGTGATAGTGTTCTCCAGAGTGGTTCCTCCAGCTTAAGAGTTGACATTCTTGTAATGTGTTTGGCGCATGGAAGAACTCAGCACTCTAGTCATCTCTTTTCAAAGATGTGTTAAGTTTTACCTCTAAATCAACAAGTGAAAGGGGCATATATTAATAGAATAAGCACACCCTGTTATGTGTATACATTGTGGAATCTAAGCTATTTGCAATATATATGGTTTTCCATGATAATCTTTTTTGGTGTTTTGAGAATGCTTAAAACTTGGCCTGTTAGCAATTTTCTAGATGCAGTATGATGCTGCTAAGAGTAGGGTGACATTCTCAAGTTCAAAAATCTCTCTGGAAGTCATTGGAAAAACAAGACATTGAGTGGATTTAACCTAAATATTCCAAGCTAACTGGATTATGCTTGATGAGGTGTCTGCTATTATTTTTTGTGAATAAACCTAGTATTAATTTAGCTACTATTAAGAAATACCTAGGATCTGTTAAGATATAATAGTATTACCTAGTAGGAGGGAAATAAAATAGGATATATTCCTATGACCTGATATTTGTATTTCCAAAATCTGGGATATGATATAAAATGCCAAACAAATCCTTTAACCCCCCGCCCCTTTTTTTGTTCAGAGTGATGGGAAGTTTAGAATGAATGTCAATGCCTTAGAACTACATCAGTGAATATACTTATAATATCGAGTTAACTCAGATTGCCAAATTGCCAGTTGCTGAGTATAGGCAAGTAGCAGGCACAATATGCCCTTTCTCCGAACGGTCTCAAGTTGCCAGACAGAGCTGACCACAATATTCATTCTAATCACATTCTAATCATTTCCAATCAGTGGACAGGTTTGATCAGTTTATTAGGAATGCTCCCAAAGGCTACTTTAAAGCACTGGTGTTTATATCTCATTAGATAGAAAACATTTCTGTGGCTCCTGTCCCTTCGCGTGCTTAAAAGCTTGTACACTCTGTGTGTCTTTATAGAAAGCTGACTAAATCAAATCTTCTCAATGATTGCCATTGTCATTTGGGGATCATTTGAAATCTAACTTGTCTTGTAGGCTGTTTATCAGAATCCCTTGTTCCTACCATGTGATGACTGTTTTATCTGTTTCCTATCCCATCTATGACAATTATAACAGCTCTCAAAGTTGCTAAGCCCCAGGAGATTGGGTTGAGCACCATATTTTCTAAACAACATCTATTTCTAAAACTTTTTTTTTTTTTTTTTTTACAGTTAAAGAGTCCTCCCATATTGACACTAGAATAATTTGGACAGAACTGTTAGTCCCCACCCCAAGGATTCTCTTTGTTTGCTTATTTTAGGACATGAGTGAATTTGAGGTTTCTCTTAATCTTTTCCTTTCCAGGGAGTGGCTTAACTGTTACACAGTGATTGTTTGATAAACACCATTACCAAAAGAAACTTGGGGGAAAGAGTTTATTCCAGTTTAGAGCATACAGTCCCTTATGAAGGGAGGTCAGAGCAGGAACTCAAGCCAACAACTTGGAGGCCTGAACTGAAGCAGAAACCATGGAGGAGTGCTGCTTACTGGCTTGCTTACCATGGCTTGCTCAGCCTGCTCGCTAATACAACTGAGGGCCACCTGCCCAGATACAGCACCGCCCACAGTGGACTGGGCACAGACCTTCCTACATTCCAATCTGATGGAGACATTTTCTCAGTTGAGGTTCCCTCTTCCTAGATGGCACCAGCTCCTGTCAAATTGACATAAAAAGCCAGTCAGAAGAGCAAGTATGAGATAGACCTTACTATGTATAGATAAACTTATTTTGTAAAGATGGTTTTGATATACTTCTATAGACTTTTGTGGGTTAGAAGAGTTGGGCACATTTCATCTTCAAAAGATTATTCTTCTGGAAAACCAGCATAAATTGGTCCTTCAGTGGTCTGATTTGATGGACAACTAGAGGAGAGCCCTTGCTTTCAATTATCTTTCCTTCCTAGGTATCAGAAACACACAATAGCAGTCCTCAGCATTATATTTTTGTTGGTCACTCAAAGAGTGTGACAGTTTATACTTCACGTTGACTCTACGATAATGACTCTCAAATAGGAAAGGACTTTACAAAATCAAAACTCTCCACACCCACCTAAAATATTGACATAGCTTCCATGCATGTGTTTCTTCTCTCTTCCCTGTAGAGTTTTATTTTAAACATCAGAATGATGTTAAAAACATCTCATTTTATTTTTATCAGATGTACAGAAAGTGGACTAAATAGGAGTTGGAGGCAAAAAAAAAAAAAAATAACAGCATGGTTTGTTTTCAGTGGGACGTGTTTGAGATTTGGAAAAGTGTATAGGATCGCATTTAGATGGTGGCTTGTGGCTGTTTGTGAAAGTGTGCAAACTATATCTGCATATAAAGAGACAAAGTTGGAGGAGTAGATCATGTACAGATGGGAGCTATGGGGGCCAGATTCATGAGTGAATTTGACTGTGGCTTTACTGACTAGAAGGGAAGGGAAGCATTCCAAGAGGTTGATTCTGTAAACAAGGGATCAGATTTTTCTGAATATACAACAGATACAATTATGGTTTCTCTTCTTGAGAAGATTCAATTCTTCCTATTTTCTTCTCGAAAGGTGATGGAAGTTTTGGATCAGTTTATCGGGCTGCCTACGAAGGAGAGGAAGTGGCTGTGAAGATTTTTAATAAACATACATCACTTAGGCTGTTAAGACAAGTAAGAAACTCCATGATGTTATTATATTAAGTCATGATATTTTCTTTTTATTAGGAAATTTTTATTTCACATAAATCTGTCAAAATATAAAATAGGAATCCTCAAAAGTTTTAATTCTCACTTCTTTTTTCCCTTATGGAGCTAAAAACTTTTATTTTTGCTGCTAAATGACAAAGAAAAAAGTAATTTGAAAATTTCTCTAACTTTAGTACTTAAGTCTTAGGTAAAACCAGGGGGAGACTGACATTTCCTGTTTCTCTTGTTAGCCTTGGCATTTAGGATGTGCACCATGGGCCAGTCAGAGGACACTCACCAGTATTTCCTGGAATGTAGAATCCTGAGAACTATCAGGGATGTATTTTGTCACTTGTGCCCCACAATATTCAAACCCTCACCGGCTTCTGTTCGCTTCTGCACCTGAAGTCTAGCAAGTTCCTGATCTCATATTCTATTACCCGCCCCCCGCCCCCTTTTCCTGAGGCAAAGTTTCTCTGCATAGCCCTGGCTGTTCTGGAAGTTACTCTGTAGACCAACCAGGTTGTCCTAGAACTCACAGAGGTCTGCCTGCCTCTGCTTCCTGGGAGCTGGCATTAAACATGTGGGCCACCACTGCCTGGCCAGGCTGTATTTTCTACAGAGTATTTTTTTTTTTCATTTCCTGTACCACAGACACATTGACATGCTAGTGAACATAGACTATATCAGTTATTAAAGGACAATATCAGTGATTAAAGATAAGAAACAGCATACTTTGTGTTTTATAGGATTGTATGCTCAGGTCACCATTCTCTGATTGGGAGCCTTTACAGGCTGGGTACTGTTGATGTATGCTTTTCAAGTTTAGGTTCTATGGGCAGGCAGCACTCAGAGAACAGAGACTGTAGTGATTCTCACAGTCAGGATGGCTTTACTCAGGAGGTACTGGACTTCACCCTTCCTAGTTCACACTGCACTATTTTCTTAATTTGTTGAAGAGTTCTAGATACTTAGTTCTCTGCTCTGTGTCTCTCTTAACTCAGAAGCTTTCTACAGCCAGTTTCATCCAATAAACCCCTTTGCCTCCGGCCTTCGAAAATAAAATTACAGGGCCTTGCCACTGCATTGCTGATTTAGTCCAGTTGGTCTTTGTAATTCGCTTAACTGGTTTCATTTTCTCAAGATGGCCTTTCTTAGTGTGATGAACTAGTTCTAGCCTGGGCAGTTACATTCTGCAGACACAGGGAAATTAGACACATGAAGTCTTATGTCTCAAAAGAGCCAACAAAAACCCTCCTACGTAATAGCCCAGTAAATAAACATTGACAGCTCTGGGTCTTAACTAAGTCACTGTCCTTTTCTTGTCAAACACTTTTGTCTGGGTAATGGTGTGTGCACGTTGGTGGAGATCTGTGTCACTGAGCCAATCACTGTGTCAACAATGGTTATATTGCTTAGAATAGTCCCACTACTTGATTTTGTGGCTAGGATTGGGGTCTGTTCTCTCTGAAGTCACCAAGCTGCCTACATGAAGACTATACATCTCAGCAGTAGGTCAGATACTCTTAGAAGGAGGGAAAAGGGAACACAGAGCCAGCAGCAGCTGCTCCAGTCCTTGTTTGATTGCTGGTAGGAATTGTTTCCTTTTTCTTGACTTTCTGTTCATGTTTGGAATAAGGAGAGACAAGACTGGAAGGAAAGTAAACCAACTGTTAATTCTGCTGTCATTTATTAGAACTCGAATTTTAAATCTATCCTCACAATTTTTCCTAACTTATGAAACATATCATTTGTGACTGAATCCAAATAAATATGGAAAACTTTGAATATTATAGTTCAAAATTTTAGTCTGAATAATGAAAAAAAACCTCTTATTGTGAAGTAATGCTGAGAGATTGTTTTATTGGTAATATCAAAAGTCACACTGTAGTTCCAGAAATAAAATGAAACTTTTTTTTAAGTGAAAATAGTCTTTAAACTAATTCTCGCATGATCTCTTTCAGTCCCAGGGTAATTTGTCAAATAAATTGATTTTTCAGGCTATGTACATATAATATTATATTCTAGAAAGTTTGTAATATATATACATGGAATGCTTGGAAGAAGCAAAACACTAAGAATATACACAGCTGCTCAGTGTATCAGCACTGAGGTGTACTGGAGAAATGATGGAAGAAACACAAAATGTAGAGTGTACATAATATACTTCTTTACTAGAAGAAGGAGGAGGAGGAGGAGGGGGAGGAGGAGGGGGAGGAGGAGGAGGGGGAGGAAGGGGAAGAGGAGGAGGAGGAGGAGGAGGAGGAGGAGGAGGAGGAGGAGAAGAAGAAGAAGAAGAAGAAGAAGAAGAAGAAGAAGAAGAAGAAGAAGAAGAAGAAGAAGAAGAAGAAAAGTATTTGGTGATCAGTGTTGCATTTGGAGGGTTGTCTGCCATGGGTATGACCTGTTGCCTGCTCTGGCTCCTCCCTGTCAACCAGGAAGGTGGCTATTACCCATTCTTTCTCCTTTTTTGTCCTAGTCACCAAGGTGCTTTTCCAATACAGAAAACTTGGCTTAGTCTTCTGACCATGTCCAGGAAGGTAAATAGAAGGAATGGGGCTTCCATACATCATGTTTAGCAGACTGAGCTTATCAGACATTGTATGAAAAGACTTTTCTCTCCTGAGCAAATATGACTGCAGTATCAAGCTCTGTTCTTGGAAAAGCTTTTGCTCTCTTGGGATATCCAACCTCTCTGTGTTAGCTTTCGAAATTCTGCAGACAGTCAAGTCAGCACGGGTACTGGACAGTTTTGAAGCCCCTTGTTAGGAAGCAAGGCTTCTGTTATCACACATAAAATCCAAGTCAGTTTACTATCACAGAAAATGAAAAGTTCAACCAGGGCTGGTTGGTGGTGGTGCATGCTTTTAATCCCAGCACTCAGGAGGCAGAGGCAGGCAGATCTCTATGAGTTTGAGGCCAGCCTGTGCTACAGGGAGAGTTCCAGGAAAGGCACAAAGCTACACAGAGAAACCCTGTCTCAAAAAAAAAAAAAAAAAAAAAAAACCAAACCAAAACAACAATAACAAAAAAAACAAAAAGAAGAAGAAGAAGAAGAGAAGGAGGAGGAGGAGGAGGAGGAGGAGGAGGAGGAAAAGTTCAACTAAAGTATGGTGCCAGAATAAAGAACATATCGAGGAAAGAGCAATGGAATTCAGAAACACTACCATAAGAAACTCGAAAGTAGTCCCCTATGATATAAAAGTGGTTTAGAAGAATGTGTGCATGTTGAAATAATAAGCCTCAATTAAATTACACTCGAAGAGTGAATGTGCATGCATATCCAGAATACAGTTGAATATGGACTTCACATCTAATGCTATCATTAAGGAGAGTATTGAGCTGCTTGAGGTGTGATGTAGAGAAAGGACCATGAAAGCTACAATAGCATCTCTGCTTCTTGTTGTAGTTGGGGATGGCTTTAGGAAGGTGAGCCAAGGTGGGGCACGTAAGGAACTAGTGGTGTTTGGCTAATATCTGACTGTGAAGGAGGCTCTTGGCCCTGCAAAGGGTGGGGGGATCTCAAGGCTGAAGGGTTAGCATAGGCAAAGATCCAGGCTGAGAGAAGGTGTCATGTGCTTGGGATTGAAAGATTCTCAAGTGGCTGAAGGATGGTGAATACAGACGAGGATGAAGGAAAGTAGGGTGTAGGAGGTAATGTGGAGTTAGGTCAGGTCAGGCTATGAGAGCATGGACATACATGAGGTTTTAAAAATATTTCTTTTTATTTATTTGTATAAGTGATGGGATGCCACACATGTGGGGGTGCCCATGGAGCCATAAAAGAGTATAGGATCCCTAGGAGCTGGAGTTACTGATGATTGTGAGTCATCTGATGTGATTATTGGGGCTGGGGACTAATCTTGGGTCCTCAGGAAGAATAGTAAGAACTCTTAATTGCTGAATCACCTCTCCATCTCATACATGGGGTTTTAATATAGGAGTAGTAGGAAGGCATTAGAGTTTTCAGGCAGGGATATCATCTACTCCTGTGGACTTGCCCATGTGTCCTTAGCAAACTTTGTGGTTTTGAACCAGAGGCTACAGTTTACCCCTTATGTCAGTTAAGGTTGACTCAACAGTGGTTGCTCTGAGTCCAGGGCTGAAATAGATTCTGTGACTTGCTACAATTTAGAGGCTAGAATAACCTGACCTGCCACTCCAACCTTAAGTGTTATCATAAAAAGCAGATCAGAAGGAAAAAAATAGAATTAAAAACCGCGATTTGAATAGTAGTGCAAAATTAGCTGTTAGAATTTCTTTTCAAAAGCTCAAAGAGCAAGAGAACATTTACAACAGTCCAGTCCCTCAGGGAAAGCTGGTTTCCCAAGTTGAAGAACTACACATTACCAGGCGATGGATCCGTGATGGTGTGAGACTCACATGACTCTGGTCCCTTGCAGGAGTTGGTGGTGCTTTGTCACCTCCACCACCCCAGCTTGATCTCTTTGCTGGCAGCTGGGATTCGTCCTCGGATGTTGGTGATGGAATTGGCCTCCAAGGGTTCCCTGGATCGTTTGCTGCAGCAGGACAAAGCCAGTCTCACCAGAACCCTCCAACACAGGATCGCGTTGCATGTGGCTGATGGTCTGAGGTAATGGGCTACCACCATCTTCTATTGAATGCAGGAGTAGTGTAACCCCAAATTCACTCCCAGGCTCTCAGAACACCACGTCCCTTGGTCGAGGTTTGTAACTTTATAATATAATACATAGCAGGAGAGCACAGAGCTTCACAGCTGGTGGTAGCAGGACTTCAACCTGGCCTTCATGCTCTTTACACTCATACTCTGAACCTTAGATGTGTGCATCTCCTAAAGGTAAGTATGTCAGGCCTCCCAACATCAAGGCAAGTATGGAGTAGGGACATTTTAATCCTGAAAAACTAGTCCACATTTCCGGAGCAGATCAGAGTGACAAATGTTGATTTCCACATGGAAATGTCATGTGACTCAGAGTCACAGCCAACCCTGAGCTGGATGCTAGGGGTAGCCTTTGAGGCACAGCAGCCCAGAGTAGAAAGGTCATCTCTGAAGATGAAAGACCTTGATAAATCACTGCTGCATATATTCAGCAGTTGTAATTGTTACCTTTCTAACCCCTACCCATTTTTTTAGCCTGTACACTATGCACAATACTGAAGACTTTTGTGGTGATTGTAGGCTCCCAAATTCAATTCTTGAAATCATGGTTGGGCTTAGTAGCCATCCTTCATTCTTTCTGTCCTTCTGAGCACTTACTTACCTAGTCATTACACGAACATTTCTAACTTTTCATGTACCTGCTCTCACAGTTCTCTCCCTTGGCCTCTTTATATCCCCATCATTTCCCATCACCCCCACACTACCTGTGTACCAGTAAATAGCTTGTGAAGAACATAGACATTGGATCGAATCTTTCTCCTGTTGCAGACCTTCTCCTCCCCTGCTTCCTGGTTGCCGTGTTCAGCCACATATCTTTCTGAGGTCTCTGAATGTGCCTAGGCTATACACCCACTGCCTGACTAGCCTGCAATGCCTAACTCCTGGGTATTCTTTTGGCTTGTCTTCTCATGTAGGTTTGTCCTGTTACCTAAATCTCATTCTTGTCTCCAGAACAGGGAGCCCTTAGTTAATGCATGTTGGCAGTAGGGAGGGGAAACATAGGGACAGTACCCCCACACCTACCACCATTTTTCCAGGCAGTGGATGCAAATTTCCTCCTGCTCTGAAAGCCTGTGAGTAGTCCTTTCAGACATCATTGAGAAAGGGCATGGGCAGCAAGGAAAACAGGCAATTATGTCCTTCAGAACTACTGAAAGCCATGCAGATTTGGAAATTTACCAACATACAGGCATTTGGATTTGGGTTGACATGTCTGCTTTTGAACACCAGGGGGAGCCTCATGGTAAACTGAGCTCAGTAAAGAGCCCTTTAGGCTCCTGTTTGACACGCACACACTGCAATCATTTTCTTGATTTAACTGTTCCTGGGTCCCAGATTTTCTTCCATTTTATTTTTTCATGTAATCATAAAGTGTTAATTTATAAACCGAGGACTTGCTGTTTTTACTCAACACTTAAGTTGCAAGTCCACAACACCATAGGCTCAGTCTCCCTGGCCTTTATTTCAAATAACAAGTCCCATGTTTTTATGAAGCAAGTGGAGGTTTAGCAAATACTTCAATCTTTTGTTTCATTTGTTCTTAGTCTAAAGCCAGGAAGGAATTCTAGATCTGGTCCCATAGGAGGCTGGTAGGTACAAGTAGCTGTTGATCTTCCACTAACACTAAATGTAATTTTAAAACTCAATGTTAAAAAAATTGTATGAAAAAAACCCTTTTCAATAAAAGAAAAAATAAATATGTATATATTAACAATTGTAATTTCAAATAATTGTTAACATGTGGCTATAGCTACTGGGGTAGAAACAAGTAATCAGATCTTGTGTCTTTAGGGTTTGTTAGTTAATGTAGCTATTTAGAATGACACATAAGAAATGTCTCCATGTTATTAATCTTTTCATCAAGATCCTGTTTTTAATTCAGCACCTTCCCTTCAGCTTTTCCTCAGAATTCTCACATAGCTTCTAAAACTTCCGATGTTTCAGTATGTTCAAACTTGAATTTATTCTCTTTGCTATCACCTCCTCCATGAGCATGTGCTTTCTCTTGCATTCCCCATTTGTCAGAACAGGACCAGTACAGTCACAGAAAGATCACCTTTCTCTCCATGCACAGCTAGTGTCCCTTTATGAGTTCACAGCTTGCCTATGTTACACAGTGAAACCTTGTCTCAATATCAGTCTGTTGATCAATATCTATATCATCTATATATTATCTACTTTTCTATATATTCATCTATCAAACTATCACCTATAAATTATCTATCTATCTATCTATCTATCTATCTATCTATCTATCTATCTATCATTTATCTATCTCTCTCTCTATCTATCATCTGTCTGTCTATCTATCTATCATCTATCTATAATATGTCATCTACCTATCTATATGCCCATGTATCTACCAGATCTCTTAATCTATTTTATTTTATGTTTTTGGTTTGTTTGTTTATTGAGATGGGTTTCTCTGTGTAGTTTTGGTGTCTGTCCTGGATCTTGCTCTGTAGACCAGGCTGGCCTTGAACTCAGAAATCCACCTGGCTCTGCCTCCCCAGTGTTGAGATTAAAGGCATGCGCCACCAGTGCCTGGCTTATTTTATGGTTTTTTTTTTTTTTTAATCTCTTTTACTTTTATGCCACTATTTCCACTTTGATTCAGTGTCTAGAGGCAATTATCAGAATATTTCCCCTGAAATAAAATCTAGTTATATTTGAGAGTCCCTGGTATTTCCAATTACTTATAAGGTACACCTAGTTCTGTGGTGTCAGAGCACTTAATGCACGCCCTTTAGTTTCCTTTGCAATCTCACTCCATGCCACCTTTCTACTCCACATTCTAAGCAGGCTGACATCCATAGATCTACCTTCTTTTCACCAAGTTCTCTGCTGAAGAACTCATTTCTTTAAAGATTTGCTGGCATGGCCTCTCTACTGTAAAGCTCAGCTTCTTCACGGAGAATGAGTCTTTCTTACATGTATTTGTATTTGCTCATTTAATTTTGTTTTTATGAGTCAGAGACTCATGTTGTAACCAGGCCGACCTTTAAACTCTTCCTTTTCCTGCCTCATATTCTTACAATGATGTAGACATTGGTTTCTTCGGCTTTTAACATTATTTCACTTATCTTTGTTACTGACATTTTTCTGGTTACTTTTCTTCCTACTGTTTGTAAGAATATTTTCTCCTTTTTAATGAAAACAAAGCTGTGCAGAGTTGAGGTCTCTGGACAGAGAGGATGGCGAGAACTGTCTGAGATGGTTCTTGTGCTTCTTGCACTTGCTCCGTGGAAGACTCTGCACTGGAGAATGACTGGCAGAGATTACTGTATGCCTCACGTTGAGAACTGTGTGTGGGGGAGCCTGTGCTGCCCCCAGCTCTGAGCATTTCCCTAGCTGCTCCCTCAGCGCTTGACACGCCCACACTTCTGCCATTTTATTGTAGCCATGCGCCTGCCTTTTCCTAGACTGTGACCCTCTTAAAAGCAGAGGTACAAAGATGGCTTTGTGTCCACTAATGAGTGACCCTCATAGACAGATGCCTAATGCATATCTGTTAAAGGAATGAATGCATGCTATTTTCAGCATAATATATTCAGGATAAGATAAAGTTAACCTTAATTTATAGAGATAGGGGCTTCTTAGAGATTCTTATAATAAGGATGATTAAAGACAGACTGAGTATAATTTATGTTAATAAAATATTTGACAGTACTTATTCTCACACAATGCTTCAATTTATTTGTCTGAGTTATTGTCACTGAGAAATAATTTGTGCTAATTACAATTTCAAAAGCTTTTTTCTTTTCTATTACAGGTATTACAATTCACTTTTAAGATTAAATTCTATAATTAAATATTGTAATTAAACCAGATAACCTCGATCTCCAAATGACATAATTTTAAATTGACTGTATTTTAGTCCTAGAAAGGTATTCTGAAGGAGCCTGTGTTCTATCTGTGACTGAGAGAGGGATGTGTTATGGCAGTTTGGGATGCTATTTGGTGATGTATGTTTAACTTTTAAATTCTTAATCCCCTGTTTTTTTCTCAAGAACAGCTAATAGACTTTTGGTAAGTCCTTAGTAAATTTTCCATTCAAGCCAATTACTCTTGCTAAGGTCAATTTCATTAAAGAAATTATGTTATTGATCAGCCCAAACTGTATATCCTGAAATGTACGGATCTGATGTCATGGCCTATGTACATCCTGGAAGAGAGAATCAATCCAGTAGTTGATGGAGTCAAATGACGCACTCTCTCTAGGCTATTCCCCAACAGACAGTTTCAGATGTCACAGCCTCTCTATTCCTAATGCCTCAGCAATGATTGGTAGGAGGTAATAGGGTCAATATTTTTTTAAATATAACCTTAACCAAATTCCAAACCACAAATAAACAAAGGATTTTAACAAATCCTCATTAAGTCCTGTGAAAAATTATCCTTTCAGAGAAGGTCATAATATTCCTGTGAGGTCAGTGGACAGGGAAAGTCAGCAATTTAAAGAAGTCTAATGAGAGACGATAATAGTTATGTTAGTATTTGGGAAACTGAGGTCCTCCACCATGTTTGCAGAATGGGTAATACTTGGCTGAGATTAAAACATTGTGTTTTATATTAAGTAATTTTTAATCTTTGCTCAAAATGCCTAAATCCAAGTACTCTCTGACTCCATCTCATACTCAGATATTGTACAAGCATCACCTTGCTTTTTAATATTTGATCTTTATGTTTTAATTTTGTTTGCAGCATATCCTTCAACTTCCAAGGACAAAGTTAACATAGTTTTTTTTTGATGTTTTGCATAAAAGGCATGTTTTAAGTTTTGTTTGCAGTATATCCTTCAACTTCCAAGGACAAATTTAACATAGTATCTTTGATGCTTTGCATAAAAAACATAACATATTGAAAAAAAATTATGACCAAATTAATCTAATATGATCACCTTTTGGTAAGACTTCCTGTGTTTTTTCTGACAGATATCTCCACTCAGCCATGATTATTTACCGTGATCTGAAACCCCACAACGTGTTGCTTTTTACCCTCTATCCCAACGCTGCTATCATCGCGAAGATTGCGGATTACGGGATTGCACAGTACTGCTGTAGAATGGGAATAAAGACATCAGAGGGCACCCCAGGTAGGAGCCCAAGTTTACTTTTTGCAGTGGCTAACCAGTGTCCTCAGATGCGGGTGTGGGAGAGCCAAAGCAGATGTGGCCTATCACAGTGTGAACAGATATTTGCAGTCTGAATAGTGATGGCCATTGCATCAACATTTTCATCATCATCCTATTTCCTAGAACAACAACAACAACAACAACAACAACAACAACAACAACAACAACAACAACAGCAAAAAATCAACTTGTAACTTCCTGAGCCAAAAACTGAGCTAAACAGACAGGGCATTTAATGCCATTATATTTTTAAAAGCTGGATTTCTCTAATTTCAATGCCTGCTGTCTTTTTGCTCAAAATATATGCTTCCCCTTTTATTGGTTACCTGTATTTGCAAGTAGGTGTGTATGCTCCTAAGCATCCATATTGCATATGAAT
The DNA here is from genome assembly GCF_903995425.1 of Onychomys torridus. Taxonomy (NCBI): domain Eukaryota; kingdom Metazoa; phylum Chordata; class Mammalia; order Rodentia; family Cricetidae; genus Onychomys; species Onychomys torridus. Next base: position 56,491,597 of record NC_050458.1, read on the forward strand.
GTATCTGCTCTGTTCAATCACAATGGAAATAGTCACTGTTTCTTCGGTATTTGCTGTGTACCAGGTTCCATGGCAGGTGCATCAGGCACACATCTCTTATCTTCATACTGAGTCTGTAAGTTTGCTATTATTTTCACTTTTGTAAAGGAGAACCTTGAGGCTGAGTAAGGCTTTTATCTTGCAGTAAGTAACCAAGATAGTAATTCAATCAATTCAGTGAAATACAAAGTATCTGACTTGATTCTTCAGCTGTCTCTTCAACCACATACTGTGTTAATGTATGTTTGAGGAGACTCAACTCTTCAATCTTAGCTTCTAAAGCAGAAAAGAAAATCACAGAACTGTGCATAGCAAGAATTATTCACTGGAGGCTTGGAAAACCAACATTTCTACCTAGAAAAGATGGACGCAAAGAGTGATCTTCTGTAGGCAAATCTCATTCCTCTCATGTGAGGTCCCAGAGACCTGGGAGATGAATGAAAATGAGGAATGACTGCTCCTAGTCATGGTTGAGAGGAAGGGTTTATTGTAGATATGAGGAAGAAAACAGCCAGAGGCATCTGGAAGGGTCCTGACTGAACATGGCCAACAGAATAGACAGGGATATGAGAGGAAAGAGAGGGGAAGAGCGAGGGATGAAGAGAAGAGAGAAGGAAGAGGAAAGAGGGGCTCAAGAGGACCAAGAGAGCACATGGGAACCAAGAGAATGTGTAGCCAACATAGCTGAGTTGTATAGTAATCAGAAGATCGGAGAAGGGAAGCAAAGCCCAGCCTCTGGGCTAGAGAGGTAGAGGGCAGGAGTCAGGGTCAGCAGTGCTGGTAGGAGCCGTGGGTACTGAGTGAGACGTGTCCTGGGTCTCTTTGGGACTTCACATCTCATATGATGTCCAGGTGGACCGGCCCACTTAGCTGGGGCTTGCAATTCTTTCTTTTCTTCTTCCTGAGAGGGTATCTATCATTGAAGCTTTGTGTGCTTATGGGACAGTGGTTCTCTCTGGGTTCTGTCATGTGCTTCTGGACTTGAGTTCCACTGCCCCACCAACCAAACACTGGTCAACAGCCAATGGCAGTTCAGCTGGCTTTATACTTGGAGCTTTTACATCTGCTCTTTGACTTCCTGGTTTTTCAGCAAAACCAGCCTAAGACGTTGTCACCACCTGATTCTTTATACTGTGACAACCACTTATTCCTCAGTCCTTAAAATCCCCACTGCTAACTTTTAGTGACATAAATATAGAGGAAACTCTCAACAAAAGAAACCAATCTCATCCATTCTCTGCTGCTCACTGCTCTCCTAGGTCACTCACATGATGCGGGTCCACTTCTTGCTGCATACCAAAACTTCTGTTTGTTATTTTTTATTACAGTTATTATCACTAAAGCACTTCTAATTATCTCAGCCCTAAACTCTGGCCTAAATTTGAAAAGACATCTGTCACCACAGTTGCTACTAACACCTGACCTTCCCTTCCCCAAAGCAATGTTCTCTGGGAGGAAATTTGCTCCTTCTCATAGGATTTGATCTGTGGTTTTTCTCTTTGTTGAATTTTCCCATTCATGTTATACCTTTTAACATGGGAACATCCAATAAAAGAAAAAAATGCATTCATGGAACATTTTATATGTGTGTATGTATTTTATACTAACCCTGAATGCAGTACCTTCACCCTGGGTGTTCATGTGTGTGGCATAGCTATGTCTCTACAGGACAGGGAGAAGTTCAGACCTTTTCAGTGCCTGAACAATGAGCAAGGCTCATACTTAACCATTTGCAAGAATGATTCCATATAAGTCCCATTGCTACTCCTTATCTACAATCCAGGGAGTGAGATCTGAGGGAACGCTAAAAATGACTATAAGGCAGAACAGATGCAAACTCAGGCAGCGTAGGCCCGAGAGCATCCCCAGCCCAGCACTAGTTCAGCCCAAGGTCAAAGAGAGCAACCGCTCACTTACTGACAGGGACAGCATTGCCTTGTGAGATTGTCTACTTTGGGAAGAGTAAACATGGGATGGTTCCACCCTTACCTGCACCGTGGATTTCCTGTTGCAGGTGACAATTGATTCTGTGTTCTGTGACAGTTGCAGAAATTGACTGAAGTGAATGGGGACTTACAGCTTCAAGTCTGTCAACATCTATACAAATAAAACAGTCATTAGGCAAATGAAATGTTCTCTAGCTATTCACTATCATATGGTAGAGACAAAGTTCAACTTGTATGACTTTGCAAGGTCACTAGAAACTAACTGGTATTTTTCAAGAATCATTTCAGCAGTATCATAGCTTAGGTACCCTCTAAATAGATACTATGTTATGGCATTATGTTACTGTACTCTGATCATAGGACTAAGGATATTGATTCTGGATTGGAAAATGACAAGCATTTTCATAAATATTCCTGTCTTTTATTCTTTTATTTTCATGATTTTTCTTTTCCTTCTTGCTTCCCTTTCTCCCTCTCTCCCTCCTTTCTTTCCTTTTTATCTTTTCTTCTTTCTGTGTTGAGAGACACTCTCATATCATTTAACCCAGACTGGACTGGAACTCTTTGTGTAGCTGAACATGGCCTTGAACTTTTGATCTTCCTGCTTGTATCCCCAGTGTTTAGATTGCAGTTGTGCATAACACTGGAGAACAAACCAGTACTTTATAAGTACTATGCCAGCACTGTAAAAAAAAAATGGCACCTCTCCCCTGCTTGGTTATCTTTATCAATACTTGTAAAAAACTTCAAAGTTCTGAATAACTCTAACTAAATGGGTGCACACTTATGAGAATGTAGAGATGATCCTAAATAGTGTCTAAAGTCTCCTTACTTTATGATCCTGTGGTTAGAAGTTATATCAGCAAATTTACCAAGAAAATAAATGCACAGAAAATTCAATAGTCTAGATGGAAGCTTGATATAATAGATATCCAATTAGTGTGCTGAGTGAATAATAAGTTGGAAAATATTTAATACAGCCACCCCAAACCCTTTAAAAATTTTCAGAATGTAAACATAAAGATGGCTAGTGCATTATCTGTGTGGGTAGCTTATGAGTTTGAGTGTTCTTAACTTTGATCTGTGTATTTGTATATTGTTTATGTGGATTTAAGGAAGCACATGACGCAGGGGCAGTGAAAAGGTTCAGTGGGTTCAGGTCCTTGCCACCAAGCCTGAAGTCCTGAGTTTGATTCCTGGAACTCATAGGGCGGAAATGGATAACTATCTCCCGCGAGTTGTCTTCCGAACTCCACATGCATGCCATGACATATGTATGCTCCCCTCTCCCAACACAAATGAATAATATAAACCTAAAAAAAGAGGAAGGGAGCATATAATTATTCCAGGTTTATGCTGTTTGTAACATCTGTCTATAGGTGATACATGCATAGGTCAAATGAAATTTTCCAGAAAGTATCTGCAAAATGCCATTTAAGGATTTGAATTAGAAATACTGTGATATTTTGTAACATCATGTCACAGTATGTATACTTTATTAGTACCGTGTTAAAATTCCTAAGTACATCACATTTCATTAGCTCGGGGTATGAGTATGCTGTTACAGTTACACAGATATGAAAGCTAGCTTTTGCTCACTGTGATAAAATTCCTCAGAAAATGTATGTTGAGGAAGAAGAGCGTTGGCTTCTAGTTGTGGAAGTTTCACTGACTCTGTTGGTTTGGACTGAAGTTAAGCAAAGTACACATGACAGAGGAGGCTGCTCGCTTTCTTGGCAGCCAGGAAGCAGAGGGAGTGGGGGGGAGGAAGATGGTTGGAGACAGTATATATACATACACACATATATGTATGTATGTATGTATGTATGTATGTATGTATGTATGTATGTATATAGTGACTGATTTCCTTCACTCATGCCCATCTCCTGTAGATTCCATCCCTTTCCAACAATCAGTTCCAGTTTAAATCTATCAGTGCATTAACCCATTGAAGTAGGAGCCATCCTGATCCATTTACTTCTAAACACTGCTTCCTTGAGGACCCAGTTGTCAGGTCTCGAACCTTTGAGGGACAATCCATATCCAAATGACACTAGGAAAATCCTTTTGTTTTAAAGAGATACATAATGTTTTTAGAAATATATATCTACAATGTAGCATATCAAACCAGGTGTGATGGGGTGCATCTACTGCCCCAGCATTGGGAAAGACTGAGACTGACAGATCTGCCTGGCTAAAATAGCAATCTCGTGTAGTTAGAGTTTTCCTGCCTGGCCCAGTCAGGACAAATCTCTCTCACCCACCAGTCCCACAGTCGCTCAGACCCAACCAAGAAAGCACAGAGAAACTTACATTGTTTACAAACTGTATGGCCATGGCAGGCTTCTTGTTATCTACTTCTTCTATCTTAAATTAACCCATTTCTGTTAGTCTATACTTTGCCACATGGCTTGTGGCTTACCAGTGTCTTTACATGTTGCTTTCTCATGGTGGCGGCTGGCGGTGTCTCCCTCCAGCCTTCTACTTCCCAGCATTCTCTACTCTCTTGTCCCGCCTATACTTCCTGCCTGGCCACTGGCCAATCAGAACTTTATTTACACAGAGCGCTATCCACAGCACTTCCCCTTTTCTTTTCTTTTTTTTTTTTAAGGAAGGTTTTAACTTTTACATAGTACAATTACATATAACAAAACAATTATCTGGCAAGAATTACAGTTACAATATTAAAGAAGATATCCTATCTATCTTATATTTGTGAGTCTAAGGTTTTATATCTAACTTATCTTTTATCATAACTGAGAAAATTATAACTATCTAGTCTTCAACCACATCAAAGACCTCAGAAGGATATAATATTATCTGAGAACTGGGAGAAGGATGCAAGCAACTTTCGGGAGTCTTGCAGGGTAGACAGAGACAGCTGGCAGCCTGGACAGTCACCTAATGTTCCTTTGTAAAGTTGGGGCATTTGTCTTCAGCCCATAGGGCTAGAGTCTCTCAGTCACTTCTCTCAGTGTCCTGTAGAATGTCTGGCAGTTTCTTCTGCGAAACAGGACCTGAATGACCATTTTGTCAAGCAAAGTTTAGTGGTCACCTTTCTATGGGTCCTGCATGTCCAGTCGATCAAGCAGTCCAGGCAAGTTTCTTGCCCAAATGGCTATTTTTGCCAAGGTGAAGATAAACTCCTTATGAAGTATCTTCAATGCCCATCCTCCTCTCTGAAGTAAAATGGTGCTGCCAGGAGCAGACATGCCTTACTGTCCAGAAAGTCTAAATTTAAAAAATATTTTAAATGCCATATTCTGTAGGTCTTTGAAGTATTTGAAGATTACCTATCTATCTGAAATATCTCTATGTATATGTAGAAGACTTAAGTAACATGGCTACGAGTATGATTATTATAGATGACTAATTATTAATCTGTTTTTAATTATCCATTACAATTTTAAATGAGCTATACAAACATAATACCTTAAACACGAGTAGAAATATACACACAGTATAACAAAATTAACTTTAAGTTTGTATCAATAGACTAAAGTCTATACCAATGTAAAACATTTTAAATGAATTGTTGCTCTTTTAGAAGTAAGTTCATTAATCTACCCTTTCATCCTATCATATCTATATCATATTCCCTTTTTATCTTTAGAAAGAGATTGCATTTATAATCAACCTATTTTAAATAAAATAGTGGTTTTTCTCTGTCCCACACCAGAGGGCTCTTCTGATTTGGGACACAAGAAGCTCTTAACCTTTTCTTTTAACAATATGCCTGGGTTTAGAGAAGGAGTGAGCCAATTCCATCTCCAAAGCCAGCAAGATAATTTTGGGAAATTGGGCGTAGTTTTTCTTACTACTTCCTGCTGGAGGGGGGCGCTGTATCTTATGGACATAAAGAAAATTTTAGGATTATGGAGTAGTCCATTAGGGTGAACCTCTGAGCCAGTTGCCTTGAAACCATTCTGGATGTTGGATCATCTGGGCCATGGTGTCATCTGAGACCTTTCAGGTGGTCTTGGCTGATCAAACCTGATGTATCTTAATCTGGAACAAATCCACAGCCTCTGGCTTTCTGTGGAAACAAAAGCAGAGACTCTTTTCCAAAGCAACATATCCTTATATCCAAATTTTGAAGTCAAGTTACCTTTAAAATTTACATATTTATTTAACTCAACAGCTTTTACGATCAAATCTTTTTCTGCAGTTAAAAGTCCCAAAGACAAGACAAACCAGATTCTCTGTGTAATATCCATCTTTGTAAGATTGAAACGCCTCTGTGGCTGCTGGCTCCGCCCACCTCAGCTTCCCAACATGGCAGTGGTACAGTTTACCACCAGCTCTGTGTCTGGAGCCATGTGTACCATCAACTATCAGAAGCAGTTCTATTAAAGCAGCACATAGCCCAGAAATCTTTTTTTTTTTTTTTAACTAGCAAAGGCTAAATCCACCACGCAGCAGAGTAAAGTGCTGCTTATAGATTCCTCATTCCCACCACACTGCAGGTCAGACCCACACGCCAGGAACCCGCCATAGTAGCTCAAACCAGCAGGCTGCTGCTAACTTGAGAGAGACAACTAGGAAGTTCTTTTTAGCTCTGTTGTAGAATCTTTTTTCTCAGGTTTTAGGTGGAAATTCTTGCCAACATGTTGGACACCATTTGTAGTTAGAGTTTTTCTGTCTGGCCCAGTCAGGACAAATCTCTCTTACCCACCAGTCCCACAGTCACTCAGACCCAACCAAGAAAGCACACAGAAACTTACATTGTTTAGAAACTGTATGGCCGTGGCAGGCTTCTTGTTATCTACTTCTTCTATCTTAAATTAACCCATTTCTGTTAGTCTATACTTTGCCACATGGCTTGTGGCTTACCACTGTCTTTACATGTTGCTTTTCATGGTGGCGGCTGGCGGTGTCTCCCTCCAGCCTTCTACTTCCCAGCATTCTCTACTCTCTTGTCCCGCCTATACTTCCTGCCTGGCCACTGGCCAATCAGAACTTTATTTACACAGAGCGATATCCACAGCAATCTTGGTGAGAGACCCCGTGCCGAAAGACAAAGGAAGGCAGTAAAGAAACACACACACACACACACACACACACACACACACACACACACACACACACACACGGTGGGGGGAGAGTGAGAGTGAAAGAGAGAGAGATTCAAACATAAGACTGAAAGGACTTTGATTTGTCTTAATGAATAGAACAATTAATTAGTTTTATGGTAACAAAGAGGAAATCCAAGGTCTCCTGCATCCTGCATGCTCTGCTGCTGGGCTCTGACTCTGGCCTTAATTTTTTAGAAATAAAAATGGAGTTTTTAAGTTTTTAATTTCATAGGATGGAATGGAATCTTAAGTGCTGGAAATAGTAAAACCACTGGATTTTAAGCCATGTGAAAGTGACTTTGAGCCTAGAAGATATCCCCCTACCCCACATGCCTCTTTCTGTATAAATCTCTTTGCTGGTAACAGTTGTATTAAGCAAAGAAAAAAATGATAAAAGGTTTTTGTTTCCCTGTGATTTTTTATTTCTTTGATGGTTAGTCTCTGTTCAATAATTTATTATTCAGTGTTTATCTATATTATCCTTCAGAGTAATCTTTTAAGACTAAGATATCTTAGTAGAAGTATAAGATTTTATAGTAAAGATCAAAAGATAGGTTCTTCAAGATCAGCTGAAGGATGGTGCCTGGGACAGGACAGCTTAATGACTTTTTCCAGGTGTCTCACTGCAGCGATGACTTGGCCTGACTTAGAGATCATCCCCCTACCCTGTTTCTTAGCAGCTGTCCCAAATGTGGGCCCTGGAATTGGGCATATTTATTGCTGTATCTGTTTCCTTTCAGGGTTTCGGGCACCTGAAGTTGCCAGAGGAAATGTCATTTATAACCAACAGGCTGATGTTTATTCGTTCGGCTTACTGCTTCATGACATTTGGACAACTGGGGGTAGAATCATAGAGGGCTTAAAGTTTCCAAATGAGTTTGATGAATTAGCACTACAAGGGAAGTTGCCAGGTGCGTTCTATTTTTTCTACAGGGAAGATTTCTCCTTACCGCCAGTGTTGTTGTTCACAGTTTGATGACTTTCACTGAATGCATAGATATTCTTAAATTTTGTGACATGATAATAAAAATCACACAAAAAAGCTAGCTCTTTTAGGCTTACTGAAATGCAAAGTGAGTATCGGTACATTTGGTGTTATATTGGGAGGACCTGGGAAAGGAAAATCACCATTGGAATAAGGCTTGTGAGTTGTAGTTCTGAAAAACAGTTGTGAAATGCATGGTAGCCTTGGTTGTTGTTCTCATTTGCTTGGAGCAAAATTATTCATATTCATGAAGAAATTTTTAATTATTTATGAATTTTGCTATACATATTAAGGAAAATTGGTGAATGAGTATTTAATGAGAGAAGGCTCATTTTGAATGGCTCCAAGAAATTCCATGACCTGTTATCTATTTTTGAATCTTACTTCATCTCCTACTACAGGATTATGAGCTATTTCTAATACTTCCTTCTCCTCCAAGATGTACTTCAAAGTGTACACTCAGAGCTGCTATGGGCACTACAGCATTGACTACCCTTTCGGGCCCTTAAACTTCTCTGGGAAAAGGAAATTTATTATTGTCGAACCAAACTCAGATGCTGTTTGACCATCTGTCTTATCTTACCTGTTACCTTCCCGGTGCAAATGCCCTGGTCTCTGTTCTGCATATACCTGAAGAATGGCATCCCTAGAGGCAAAATTAAATGCACACAAACCAACTATGAAGACTTGAGCTCTAAATGTTTGCTTACTTTGAGTGTTAAAATATTTTCATAGAAGACATTCATTATATGAGTAAAAGTGTTTTCAAAGTCTACTTATGTACAAATATCAAATGAAAATGTCTTTATTTCACTTATATTAATTCATTTGTATCTCTTTATACCATTAAAAAGTCAAGACATCTTTTATTTGTTTTGGGGTGGTGGTGGTGAGACAATCTCTTGTAGCCCTGGCTGATCTTCATCTTCCCATGTAGCTGAGGCTAGCATGGACTTTTAGAGCATCCTTCTTCTACCTCCTAACTGGTGGAATTACAAGCATGAAACTCTCTTTTGTGACAGCTCTGTAAAGGTTATGTTAACAAAACCAACCAACCATGTCATAGTAAATATAGAATTATGGAAGTCCGAGTTCCCATTGCATTGTTTGAACTTATAAGTGTTGAAAATAAGCATGTAACTTTTGATATATTTAGTGTGCCTGAATAATCTTTATATTTCAGATCCAGTTAAAGAATATGGCTGTGCCCCATGGCCTATGGTTGAGAAGTTAATTGAAAAGTGCTTGAAAGAAAATCCTCAAGAAAGGCCCACTTCTGCCCAGGTACACTCATGTTAAAAATTTTACTATTTTGTGTTGAACATCATATACTTGTGTATACTTATATACTTATGCACATAATTTTCAAATATATACTCAATCATATAAATTAACATGTATATACATAAGTTAAAATAGTTACAGTGTTATATATGATTATATATGTATACTATATAATACTAATTATAAAAATATAATTCCTATAATCTCTTCCATCTGGGCACACACTCTAACCTCAACATTCCAGTATCTATCATCATTGCTGATATGAACAGATACACATATCCATGTTTGTGTATGTAGCCATTATTGCTGATATGTACAGTTATACATATGTGTCTCTGTGTATATATATTCTTTCATGAAATGTCTTTTTATTGTTGTACCCTTTTTTTCTATTCAATTATCTGCCTACAGATTGCATGGGAGAAAGACATTTTCATCTATATTATTCTTTCTTGGATATCTAGAGTAAATTTTTCTTTTTGATTTTATGTGGCTTGCTTTATTGTTTCTCTTAAGGTGTCTTCATGAACACAATGTCTCCATTTAATAAGGATATATTTAGCATCTTCTTGTAATGTTTGTTTCTTTTCAAGTCACATATTAAAGGATTCTTTCCCTCAAAGTTACAAAAATATTTACTTATAAGTTTCTAAAACTGAAGTTTTAGCTCAGACCCATCTCCTAGGGACTTGGCTTCTTGGTGAAGAACCAGGCTTTTCCTAGATCTTCCTAGCATCCCCTCTCAGCCTTTCCTTTTAGTTTATTTCCAGTCCTTTGAGTTCCCACTGACCCACAGAACCTCTATCAGGGACCCAAAGCTGCTACACTAGGCTGGGACTCAGGTAGGGTGCCCTCCTCCTCCTCCTCATCATCATCCATTTTGATTTCTCCAGACTTACCCTTAGTTCTGCTGTAGCTTGCCTGAGGGGCTCCTACTCAATCCCCATGCTCCACAGACTTGACTTTTAGTACCAGGGTCCCCTTAGTTCTCCACCAACTGCCTTGCTCAGCCATTATTTATAGCCCATCACCTTTCTTTTGGGACTCCTTATAGACCTACAGACCAGCCCTCTTCCATGGAGCTCAAACCCAGAATACTTGGCTGGAGCTTATGCACCCAACAGCTACCAGAGTACATTACGGCTCAGACTGGGCAACAGCAACCAAAGAATGCAACACCCACCCAACAAAGATATCTACAGCAAGAAATATCTCAAACATCCTAACTCCAGATGTCTAGATCCCAACACACACACACACACACACACACACACACACACACACACACACACATACACACACATACACACACACACACACACACACACACACACACACACACACACACAAAGCAAATATGAACAATAAAACAATATGCCTCCTCCACAGGCCAGCAACTCTATTGTGTCAGGTCCCGAGAAAAGCAGTTATGAATATGTTCAAAGACCTTAGATATGAGTAAATATCTCAGTAAACACTATGAAAATACAAACAGTTGAAAGTTAGATTTCAACAACAAAAAAACCCTACAGATATCCTACAATCTCATGGAAACTGAATAATGCTCAACTGAATCACCAATGGGTTAAGGAAGAAATAAAGAAAGAAATTGAAGACTTCCTAGAGATCAATGAAAATGAATACACCACATACCCAAACTTATGGGACATTACAAACAGTTGAATAAGACAATAAAAAATTCAAGAAATGAACATAGAATTTAACGAAGAAAATAGAATTGTTAAAGAAAATCCAAACTAAAATAAAACTAGCAATGTAAAACTGAGGATGTCAAATAAAAGCCTCAGAATTAAGCCTTATCAATGGATTAAAAGAAACTATTAAATTTTAAAAAATCCAGGTGCAAAACATTTGGGAAATCTGGGATAATATGAAAATATCAAAGCTATGAATTATAGGGATAAAGGAAGGAAAATAAATCCAGGTAAAAGACACAGAATATATTTTTAACAAAATCATATAAGACAATTTCACCAACCTAAAGAGGTACAAGAAGCAAACAGAACACTAAAAAGACAAGACTGGAAAAGAAACTTCCCATAACACATAATAATCGAAAATTAATATATAGAAGAAAGAAAAGATAGTAAAAGTGTCAAAGGATAAAAACAAATTAAGTCAAACTGATTGGAATGTCACCTAACTTCTCAATGGAGACTCTGAAAGTTAAAAGGACTTGAACAAGCATTCTACAAACTTTAAGAGAACACAGATGCCAACTCAGGCTACTATACCCAGCAAAACTATCAATCACAATTGACAGAGAAAGAAAAATAATTTATATTAAAAACAAATTTAAGCAACCCAGCTTTACAGAAAGCACTACAAAGAAAAAATCAGCCTCAAGAGAAGATTAACTACACCCAAGATGATACAATGAATGAATAATCCCAGAACAGTTAGTCAAAAGAGGCAGGAGGCGTCCATACCACCAGGACAACATCATGAGGATTAATAAAAACTGTTGTCAACTAACTCTCAATATTAATAGTCTCAATTGTCTCAATTAAAAAAACTCACAGACTAACAGATTGGATTAGAAAATCGGATCCATCTTAATGGGTCTGCTTACAGATCTAACATAATGACACATTTGAAGTATCTAGAAATACAGGAAGAAATTATGTCTAAAAGGAGTAGACATGAAGAAATAATCACTCAAGGCTGAAATCAATGAACTAGAAACAAACAAAATGATACAAAGAATCAATTGAGCATTGGTTCTTTGAGAAAATGAACAAGATTGACCAATATTTTGCCAAATTAACCAAAAGATGGAGGTAAGAATCAAATTAATAAAATTAGATATAAAGAGGGAGACATTACAAAACATTGTGGAAATTCAGAGAATCCTAAGGACATACTTTAAAAATCTGTACTCCACAAAACTGGAAAATTTAAAAGAAATGTATGTATTTCTTGATATTTATGACCTACCAACAATTTAAACAGACTCATAACCACTAGTGAAATAGAAGTAGCATTTCAAAATCTCTGAAACAAAAAATTGTCCAGGATCGTATAGATTCCATGCAAGATTCTACTAGATCTTCAAAAAAGAACAAACACCAATGCTAATACTATCTAAATTATTCCATAAAACAGAAGAGGATTCAGACAGGAAAGGAAGAAGTCCAAGTATCCTTATTTGCATATGATACAATGCCATACATAAAAGTCCCTAAAAACTCCAGTGGTAAACATCTATAGCCAATGAAGTGGCAGAGTATAAAATTAGTACACAGAATCAGAAGCTTTCCTCCATACAAATGACAGACTGAGAAAGAGATCAAGGAAACCTTTCACAACAGCATAAAAAAAATACCTTGAGATAACGCTAACCAAACATGTTAAATATTTGTATAATTAAAAACTTAAAGATACTAAAGACAGAAATTGAAGAGGACACCAGAAAATGGAAATATCTCCCATGCTTATGGATTGGTGGGATTAATATTGTGAAAATGGCCGTCCCATCAAAAGCAACCTAGAGATTCAGTCCAACTTCCATCAAAATTCCAAAGAAATTTTTCATTGAAACTGAAAAAATATTCTTCAACCTCATAGAGAACGAGAAACCCCCAGTTAGCTAAAAACATCCAGAATATTAAAACAAAACAATACCCCTTGAAGTATTACCATTTAGGTTTCAAGTTGTATTGCAGAGATACAGTAATAAAAACTGCCATAAAAGCAGACACATTGCTCATAGAATTGGAGTGAAGATCCATACTTAAAATACTATACATCTACAGACACCTGATTTTTGACAATGAAACAAAAAAATATACACTGGAAAAAACAAAACATCATCTTCAACAAATGGTGTTGATCAAGCTGATGATTGCACATAGAAGAAGGAAAAGAGGTTAATATTATTACCCTGTACAAACTTCAACTGCAACTGGATCAAGAATGTCAGCATAAGGTCAGATACACTGACTTGATAGAAGAGAAAATGGGAAGTAGGCTTGAATTCATTGGCACATAAAAAGTCTCTTCAAACAGGACATCAGTAGCACAGGCATTAATACCAACAATCAAGAAATGGGGCCTTATGAAGATAAAACTTCTGTATACATAAGGACACCATTATTTAGTCAAAGAAGCTGCCTACAGAATGGGAACAAACCTTACCAATTATATGTCTGATAGAGAATTTGTATCTAGAATATATAAAAATATAAAAAATTGAATATCAAGAAACAACTCAATTAAAAGTTGTGATATAGACTGAACATAGAGTTTTCAAAAGATGAAACAAAAGTGGCTTAAGGGCTGGAGAGATAGCTCAGAGGTTAAGAGCACTGACTGCTTTTCCAGAGGTCCTGAGTTCAATTCCCAGCAACCGTATTGTGGCTCACAACCATCTGTAATGAGATCTGTCACCCTCTTGTGTATACATAATAAATAAATAAAGCTTTTTTAAAAAAAGTGGCTTTTAAACATTTAAAAAATTTTCAATATTCTTAGCCATTAAGAAAATAAAAATTGAAATTACTTTGAGATTTCATGTTACCCCAGTCAGAATGGCCATGATCAATAAAATAAACTGCAGTTCATGCTGGAAAGGTGGTGTGGAAAGAGGACTTTTTATTCATTGTTGGTGAGACTGCAAATTGTTAGAGCCACTATGGAAGTCAGTGTGGAGGTTCATCCAAAAGCTACAAATAGAAGTACATGAGGTCCAACTATACTGTTCTTTGGGATATATCAAAGGACTATACACCTTACTATAGAGATACTTTTTCAACCATGTTCAATGTTGCTCTATTCATAATAGCCAAAAATTAATAACAGACTAGATGTCTATCAACTTATGAATCAACAATGACAATGTGGTACATTTACCCAAAGGGATATTATTCAGCTGTCAAGAAAAATGAAATTTGCAGATAAATGAATGGAACTAGAAATATCCATCCTGAGTTGGGTAATCCAAACACAAAAGACAACTATTATGTATTTTCTTTTATATGTGGGTATTAGCTTTTACTCTTGAGATATGTGTGTTTCAAACTGAGGTTATATAGTTGGTAAGGGAGCAAATGGGCAGAGGGGATTGTTCAAGGAAGGGGAAAGAGAATATAGTATTCTGGTGAGGCAAGCAGGAAACTAGAATAGGAAGAGAAAATGGCAGGGAGGATGGGAAGACAGGGTAAAGGAGGGAATAGGAAGGGTCCACTAACAGTAAAGGGCTTTGGCAAAGCCTTTTGGAAACCTACTACTGTAGAAATGTCCTAAAATATATACATATATGAAAGGAATTTTAGTGCAGTTACTGTACAATACCTCAACTAGACATAATATACCACCAAATAAAACCTCCAGTACCAGGAATTGGTTATAGCTTCTTGAAGCATTGGCCTAAAGACTTCCATAGACCCCCCTCTAACAACATCGGCTATTTCAAAGGCTATTGGTTGCTCTCCATAACCTGATGGTAAGGCTCTGTTACAAAGACACAACTTACATCTTCAAACATAGAGAAATTGCATTTGTGCCCAAATAAAATCTTCATCTATATTGATTGATTAGAGTTCACAGTACTGGAATGTGTGGTGATATTGTGTCCCCCAATATATTGTGCACCCTAATAAACTTATCTGGGATCAGAGAACAGAGCAGCCACTAGATAGACATAGAGACCAGAAAATGGTGGCACACACACCTTTAATCCTATCACTTGGGAGGCAGATATTCATCTGGATTTCTGTGAGTTCAAGGCTACACTGGAAACAGCCAGGCATGGTGACACACACCTTTAATCCCTGGAAGTGATGGCAGGAAGCAGAAAGGTATATAATGTGTGAGGACCAGGAACTAGAGCCTTTTAAGCTTTGAGGCTTTTAGCAGCAGTTCAGCTGAGATCCATTTGGGTGAAGACTCAGAAGCTTTCAGTCTGAAAATTTGTGGAAACAGGGTCCATGAGGAGTTGGTGAGGTGAGGTTGGCTGTGGCTTGTTTTGCTTCTCTGATCTTTCAGAATTCACCCCAATCCCTGGCTCCTGAGTTTTTTTTTTTTTTATTAATAAGACCATTTAAGATTGGTGTTATAGAAATGTACTTTGAGAACTAGTGGAAGAAGACAGTAATCATCAATTTTACCCAGCTACAAATCCTGTGACCTACATCAGAGACCTGACTGCAAACATACTGTTGCAATACCAATACTATGGGAGTGACCAATCTCTTTCTGGTTGGATGTAAAGCCCATTCTATGATAGGGAATTTATTTCTGATCCTTCTAAAATTGTCAAGAACCTGAGACTAGATAGATCCTGGTCTTATGGGAAAACCTACTACTATTATTCTGCTAAAGGAGCTCACCAATACAATGACTCTTAATGACATCTTGCTATACTCATGGATCTAGCCTCATCAGAGAAGTGTCTTTTTGCAATAGATGATAACTGACACCTAGTTCCACAACTGGACAATGTACAGACGGAGAAAGGCTTTGAAGTACCCTCCCCTTCAGGCTCAGGTATCTATGTAGAAAAAGGGGCAGAAAGATTTTAAGAGCCAGAAGTGATGGGTGTGTCTTCAGACATAACGGGACATAATAAAAATACTTTATTTTTTTTTGGTCAGGACCGTCAGCCAGCAAATAATGACAGGTAGACTTGTTATTAATTATGAAAGCTTGGCCTTAGCTTAGGTTTTTTCCTAACTAGCTCTTAAAACTTAATCTGTTTCTACTAATCTACATTCTGCCACACATCTTAGTTATTTCTCTTTTGTACAGTATGTCTGACTTATTCTGTGTCTTGCTGGAATCCCCACCTCTCTTCCTCCCATAGTTCTCTCTCTCCCCCAAATCCTAATTATTCTCTCTTGCCTAGTTATTGGCCATTTAGCTCTTTATTAAACCAATCAGAAGGCACCTTAGGAAGAGCTGCACCTTTACAGTATAAACAAATATTCTACAACACAGGACTGATGTACACAAGAACTCATACTGACCATGACAGTATTCATGTGATTTTATCTATAATTTGGGCTATTGTACATAATGATCTAGATTAGTTTAGCCAAAGCCACAGGTTTGGTTTTGATACAGCTGTAGGATACATTGGATCCTTGAGGAAGAAGTGTTAACTTGATGGATGCTTTTTTGACATTTTTAAACTTTCTTAGGTCTTTGACATTTTGAATTCGGCTGAATTAATTTGTCTCATGCGACACATTTTGATACCCGAGAACATTGTTGTTGAATGTATGGTTGCTACAATTCCCAATAGCAAGAGTGCAACTCTCTGGTTGGGCTGTGGGAACACCGAGAAAGGACAGCTCTCCTTCTTTGACTTAAACACGGAAAGATACAGCTTTGAGGTAAATATGAATTCTCTTTAAATTAGAAATCTTTCAAAATAACTTAAAGCATATATCAGTGAAGAATTCATTTTGGAAGAAATCAAATAATAGCCAATGTGACAGTGTTTCAATTAACTTTCCTACAGAGCAAGTGAGTGTCTGTGGAATCAGGTTTTTTTTTTTTTAACAAATACATAATTATATATATATATATATATATATATATATATATATATATATCATACATACTACACACACACACACAAATATATTTGTCATGTCAGTATCTCTGGAAACAGAGCCAGAAACAGCCATCTTGTTAGTATGAATTAAAAAGTGACAAGCTTGGCAGAAAATAAAGGAAGGTGAAACAGAATAAATAGCTCAGAATAAAAGATGTGGTTCCTGAGGAAGCAGAACCTGGGTCTCTTCTCTCAAGGCCTCTGGAGTGTGACCAGCACTGTGGAGTCTCCACATATAAAAGGCCAGACATTCAAGTGTTCACATACAGGTGCCAGGCTATCATCAGGGATCAGGTTGTCATCAGGTGCCCTTACACCAAGGCCAGGTGTTCATTGAGTGTCTATACAAAGGGCCTGGTGGCTTTTGGTTGTCTGTCCACACAATAGGTGTCACATCATCATTAAGGGCTACATACTAGGGGTTAGAAAGACATCATGTATCAGATATAGGGGTAAATGCTGAAATATCAGAGAAGTAAAGGAGCAGCCACTAGAGACTGCTTACCTTCACTGAATCTTCAGGTTAATGGGCAGAGCTCCTGTCTCCTGCCTTATATTCTTTTCTTCACCCAGCCATATCACTTCCTGCCTCCACCTTCCTAGTACTGGGATTAAAGTCATGTGCCTCCCAAGTACTGGGATCAAAGGCAAGAGATCCCAAGTGCTGGGATTAAAGACATGAGCCTCCACTGCCTGGCTCTGTTTCTGTTTAGACTGGATCAATTTTGTGTAGCCCAGGGTGACCTTGACCTCCTGATCTTCTTCTTCTTCTTCCCATGTGCTGGGATTAAAGGAGTATACCACCACTGCCTGGCTTATATGTTTAACTAGTGGCTAGCTCTGCCCTCTGATCTTCAGGAAAGCTTTACTTGTTGGAGAACAAGCAACATATCACCATATATTGATAACATGATATTTTTATTCTATATAAGATCTGCTAACTTAAGATCATGTCGCCTAGGTTTTTCTTTCTTTTCTTAACAGGAAGTTACTGATAGTAGAATACTGTGCTTGGCTTTGGTGCATCTTCCTGATGAGAAAGAGAGCTGGATTGTGTGTGGCACACAATCTGGGGATCTCCTGGTCATCAATGCTGAAGATGAGACGAAGAGACACACCCTTGAAAAGATGACTGACTCTGTTACTTGTTTGTATTGCAATTCCTTTGCCAAGCAGAGGTAGGGTTGGTTGTCAATTAATTGAAGGAAATTATATTCATTTCAGGTGATATCAGAGTAGGAGAAAAATATCAGACTGTGTTTCACTGAGACACAGGTGGGAGAGCTTTAGGCAGAGGAATGGGTGATAGTTGTAGAAAATATTGATGGATACCATGGGCGGTGGTGGCAGGGCACTCTTAGCATGAATTCACCCTCTGCTTTTGCTAATGTTCCTGACTAAAGGTGGGTCCCTACTCTCTCCCAGAGACTGGTAAATGGTCTTTGTTGTTGATTGCATGTTAAAAGGATGGCTCCTAGTCATTGGGAAAGGCTTTCTGCTGTTGAGAAATGGACACAAGGCAGGGTAGGGACTTCCGCTTCCAAAGAAGCTGAGATGGACTGTGGATTGCAAGGATCACACAAGCAGTGAGTGCTTCAAGGAGGGGAAGCTGAAGGGGTGGCCAGAAGGGTCCCTGTCTCAGGTTTAGTCAACATGGGAGAATTTGAAAGCCAGATTACTCAAAACAATGTTATTTTGTAACATTTTCGACATTTTTTCCTTTCAGCAAGCAAAGTAATTTTCTTTTGGTGGGAACTGCTGATGGTAATTTAATGATATTTGAAGATAAGACTATTAAGGTAAATGCTGAATGCACTTTACATAAAAGTGTATTTTTTTTAAAGGCTTGGTTTTACGTATCTCTCCCCCTATGTAATTATCAGATCCCTGACAACAAGCATCATACATTCCACCTGTTATCTATTTATTGCTCTGTGAATTTTAGCCTATAATAGATCCTTGAAAAGGAAAACTTGCTGCTGGAGTAAATAACTTCCATGAATGAACTGAAGGCAACAAGAAGTGAAATCTTTTTTGAAATGATAGAAATGGAGATAATTCAATGTGTACAAATGAAGTAGAACTCTCTTATAAAAGCATTCTAGGAAAAAAACCAGACACTGAAGTCTGCCATGCTGGGTAGCAGCTGGAGGCATAGCTCAGTAGAGAACACAATGAACATTCAGGAAGCCTTGGATTCGTTTCCCCAGCCTGACTCGCCACCCTTCCTGTTCTCTCCTTCCTCCTCCCACATGAAAAACATCTGACATGCCATTGATGTGCTCTTCAGCACTCAAGATGTTCTTGAGACTCACTTAGTCATTACAGACTCTATTCATTTGGCAATTCATCATGTTCCATCTACTCAATCAGCTCCCTTCCAACTCTTGACACTTAATTTTTAAGTATCTAAAGCAGTGATTCTCAACCTGTGGGTCACGACCCACTTGGGGTCCTATATTAGATTTCCTGAATATCAGATATTTATATTATGATTTGTAACAGTAACAAAAATAAAGTTATAAAATAGCATTGAAATAATTTTGTGGTTGGGGGTCACCATATCCTGAGGAACTGTATCAAAGGGTCACAACATTATTAAGACCACTGATCTAAAGAAAAAGGGAAGTAGATCTGGTGAGCAGGCTGTTTCCTGAACAATCTTTGCACAGGGAAGAGGTTGGTCATGAGGATTACAACTTGAATGGCAGCTTAACTGAACCCTGTCTTGGTAGAAACTTGGAAAAGTGCGTCTAGTCTCAATTCCTATTTTAATATCATTGATCATTTAAATGGAAAGCACTTGTGTGAAGTGAAAAATTGCCCAGCACCACGTCATGCACTTCATCTGCTCTCTCTACAGTGTAAAGGAGCTTCCCCCTTGAAGACAATACACATCGGTGATGTCAGTACCCCCCTGATGTGCTTGAGTGTGTCCACGAATTCATCTGAAAGACATATCACATGGGGAGGATGTGGCACAAAAATCTTCTCCTTTTCCAATGATTTCACCATTCAGAAACTCATTGAGACAAGAACCAGCCAACTGTAAGTTATTTTTATTTTATATAACCAATTTATCATTTATCCACATTTTTTCTTTAGAATCATATTAAAAATCATAGACCACATTGATACTAAATATTGTTTGAAATGCCATATTTGCATATTATAAGATGAAACATTCTTAATAGAAAATTTAACAAATTCTAGCTATTGTAGTAGCATTAAAATATTAGTTAATTATTGCTAAATTTAGAAATTTGCAATTAGGAGGCAATCAATAACTATTTAACTAAAGCTGTGGGTTTTATACACAATTATTTTAATTATTAATTATAGAAAATTTAATTATTAATTATTAGATTTTTAAGGATAATAATTTCTAGGTTTAATAATTGGTTATCAAAATTATGACCAAGTTAGTGACATCAGTTTCAAACAAGAATAAAAATATATAAGCCTTGAACTAGTATATTGTTCAAATTTTTAAATTTTGATGCTTTTTAATCTGTTCTTTGATAATTTTATACATGAATAAAGTACATTCTGGTTACTGTCACCCCATGCTTTTAAATCTCCCTCTCACTCTATTATTTCCCTATCAAATATTCATCTATCTATCATCTATCTATCTATCTATCTATCTATCTATCTATCATCTATCTGTCTGTCTATCTGTCTGTCTGTCTATCTATCTATCTTTCTATCTATCTTTCCACTGAGTTTAACCAGGGTCATTTGTGTGACCATGGGGTTCTGAGAATAAGTGATGGTTGAGTTCTCAGGGCTAAACAAGGCATTTACACCTCAGGGGTCATAGTTAAAGATGGAGTAGAAAGGATGTAAAGGCTGGAAGGTAGGCAGAAGGACTATGAAATGCTGGTCTCTGAGCAAGACCAAGTCCATCAACAGTTCACCCTGGATTGGTGGAGGGGGTGGTAGCCCATAGGACCCTTCTCTTATTCACTAACTATGGGTTACTGCTGGGTTCTTTAGGACATCAGTCATTGTCTACAACTGAGTACCCCTGAGTTATCCAGCAGGATCCAGTGAATAATTTCCGTTTTAAATTGGATTTTAACCAAATCTATTTTTTCTTTTTGTTTTCCTCAGTAACAGGCAGGGTGGGATGAAGGCAAAACTCAAAACTGCAAGTCAAGTATTGGCTCTGCATTGTATTGGTTTTATTAACTCGGACAATAACCTATTATTACCCATTTCACTTTTACTTGAATATTGTCCAATTCTTCATCCCAAAGGCATATTTAGAAGGTTAAATAAATTTAGTATTAGGATATTAATGTAATGTTTAGTACCTAACAGCTCTCAAATACATTAACTGATTGTGATAACTCCAGCTCTTGGTCACCAATCTCGCCTTCAGATGGTTTGCTAGAGTTTTGTGTGTCTGTGTGGATTTTCAGTATTGAAGCTAGGGCTAACTCTTGACTGCCTTGTCCTTTGCTCTCATAATGACTTGGCTTTCCCAGTTGTTCTACAAACCCTTGAACTCCTCTGCTGCTACCATGGCCCAGGATATCTATGGTCCTGTTAACAGTAACAGGTTTCTATGCAGTTCTCAGTTTCTGGCCAGAGTTGGTTCTCCAGTCTGTCTCCACATTGAAACCAGAACCCTTGAGAATGGAAGCCAGATTCTCCCACTGAAAAGTATTCAGAGGCTTCCTGTTATGCCCTATTGATGATATGGTTTAGCTCGGCTCTCTAGATTCCCAGTTTACAGCTGTCTGTGCACTGTGGTTAAACTGGAATGACCTCCATTCTTGAAGACAACATTCCCTTCTCATCCCTAGACTTTCCCTATGTTTGATTTCCATCTGCATCCCTGCTGAGCTCTTGCTCTGCTGCTTCAGTCCAAATGCCGCTCTTGTGTGACTGTCCTGCTGCTGTGCGTGTAAGTTAGCTGCTTTCTGGTTGTGCTCTCACTGCTCCTGGCATTTTTTATCTTCACAGCAGCTACCCTGTTGCTTTTAATATCTTAATCCTATTGTTCACGACGATTCTACATGATCTCTTCTGCAGCTAAGTCAATCTTGTGCCCATGCTATGCTTTGTATCTATGAAATCAGGACAACTAAGAGGATTCTAGCTTCTGTTTCAATGCTTTATTTTGTAAAGCTATCCAATCATTCTAAAATATAATCCACATCAAGATGTACTATAGTACATTACAAGGCAATACACACGAGGGCTATTTTTGCTATATTTACAGATGTGTTTACCAACTTGTATAAGAATTTTGATAGCCTCCTTTTTCTTTAATTTTTACTTTTATACAACCGTACAACCCTTAAATATTTTAGAAGCAGAGATATCCAACTATTTATAGAGCATTTGATGCCATCATGGGTATGTATTAGTACCTGGAAAACACCCATGAAGATTAAGCCTCACTCAGGGCTTCATTTTCCCAGAGAGATGAAGAATCACCATTATGAGCACAGAGAAAGAGCTTACTTGTTCTAAAAGAGTATTCATTGCTGCTCTGGCCTTTTCCTACCACACATAGGTGAGTGGATAGCCTCTTCATCAGGACCTTTTAGTTAGTGCTGCCTTCACTAAGTGGGAGGCATATTTAGTAATGAAAACTGTCTGCTTTTAGAGCCTATGGGACTTGTTTTGTGTTTTGAGACTGCAACATGCCAATCATGTGGCCTGAGGTAAATTATTTACCATCTGCAAGACTTTGTTGTATTTCTAGGCATTGGGATTTATCCATTTTTATAAATTTATTTTTATTTATTATGCTATTAAAGAACATGGGGCCTTGTGAATGCTAGGCAATGTCTCTGTCACTAAATTACATCTGTAGGTCTGTACATTTATGGTTAAGGGTCAAACAAGACACCATGCAAAACAGTTTTATAATTCTAAAACCCTGTGTAAATGTTCCTACTCATGGAACTATTTTATTAGATACAGCAAACACCATGGCAAAACCACTGGAAACAATGGTTCTGGCACAAGAGGATATTTTCATCTTTTTTAAAGAATGGGGGAACATGGAGGGAGAAAACCTTGCCTATTGTAAGAAATGTTGACGGTTGTTAAACATTTTTTTCATATAGTCTTCCCTAGCTGATTGCAAATTTGAAGTTTTTCACTTTTTTTTCTGGCTGTCCCCTTCACACTGATAGTTCATTCTTTGTTGATTCATCCTTCTGACTGCTCACTTAACAAATTGTCTGGCACAGCAAAGATACTGGGCTGTGTATGACAATGCTCTGCTGAGCTATGGGCAGATAGGAAGATGTGGTGTTTGTTTTTAGGAAGTTATATTGACAGTCTAGTGTAAGAGACACATTAATAAGTAAGACTTCAATCAGGACTACAGGATAACAGCTATACCAGTGTAGGGAAAGGGACCAGCTGGCCAATGCTTTCCTAGAGCTCAGGGAAGAATTCCAGAGAAGCTGACATTTTGATAAAATCTCAAAAATGAGCCTGGAACTTCCATGAAGATGGAGCCTACAGTCTCTAATATATTTGTGAGCTACATATGGTACCAATGTCTAAAGTTAGAAGAGAAATGTTTGAAAATGCGTACTATTTTCAAAGAGGATAAATAACACATTTCTGAATCTTAAAGCTCTAGAAATACTGTACTCACTTGAATCTATATGGAAAATTTTTCTTCATATGTGATTGACTTACATTTATAAATCTAGGAGTTTCTTTCATGTTTGGAGACATTCATTACCACTATAATTTATTTCCACATCATTTTTAATTCTAGGTAAAATTGACTAATTTTTAATTTTCCAAACACTCATGACAACAAAGATTGTGCTGAAATATCTAAAACTTACTGATACTATATTTCTTTTAGTATTTAAGAGATAGTATAAAATTCCATGTGGAATCAGATAGATCTGAATTTCAAAATCAAAGCAGAAATGAACATGAGTTGTAGCCTTTATTCTACAATTGTGTACAGCCAGTATCAGTTAACCAAAGAGCAAAGTTATTCAAAATGGTTGAGATGACATGTGATAACTAAAATAATGCAGCTTGTTTGATTTTGAAAATAGTGTTAACTTTATATTTTTTAACCCTTTTTACCCCTAGGTTTTCTTATGCAGCTTTCAGTGATTCTAACATCATAGCAGTGGCAGTGGACACAGTTCTCTATATAGCCAAGAAAAACAGCCCTGTGGTAGAAGTGTGGGACAAGAAAACAGAAAAGCTCTGTGAATTAATAGACTGTGTGCACTTTTTAAAGTAAGTGCATTGGTTACTTTGCCTCTGTTTTTGTAAGTCAGAGTGAAGAGAAAGGGACTGTGGCTTCTTTTTCTTCAATCCAGTCCTCAAAGAGAATTTTTCAAAAAAGAAAATATGAGAGAGAGTTGTTAATTCCTTGTTAGCATGTCCTTCAGTAGTCATTACACTTAATTTTGGGAAAGCAAGGGGCAGGGATTGAACACTATTATCTCTTCATGAAATTATACAGAATAACCTCTAATGGAAAGATAGGCTGTGGTCAGGACATAATATATGAGGAAAGAATAAATGAAAGTAAAAGAAAAAATTAAATGTGAAGATACCACATTCAGTGCTGCCTAGAGATCAATGACACAGCATCCAATAGTATGTCTTATAATTAAATTACAGGTGCAAGGATACTGCACTATATAGAAAGAAAGCCACAAAGTGAGAGAGGACATGGAGGGAAGGACTTAACAGGAGGAACGGGATACAGACTGAGAGCATGCAAGTGGGCAGTCTGGGGCCAAACACCAGTGTAGAGAAGCAGCCAGTGCCCAACCCATGTCCACTCCCTTCACTCGGCTTTATTCTCATCTGACTTATGAATTTTTGTACTCTGGAGAATCTGAGAATGACATATCACATCCCCAAACAAGACATCACAGCTCACCTACATGAGTCACTTTCAAAGCTTTCCCTCTGGACTTTGAGGGCATAAGTTCAGAGGGGTGACAGTTCTGCCTGGTAGAATCCATTAGTTATTGAAGGGAAAAAGTCACTGATTATATATATTTATATATTTATATTTTCAAGTCTTTTAATACAAGTGATTTTTTTTTGTAATTTTTGGAATTCATGGAGAGCATTGAAACTAACTCCTTTATATTACTACTGGGAAAATTCATTATATTTTCACTGGAGTATATGTTTATAAAAAATGAATATTCATATCATTCATTTAAGGATTTCTTAAAATTGAAAGATTTTCATAATGGTTCTCATCTTTAGAACTTATGCTTTGAGTAGAGAAATGTGCTTCCAGGCATTCTGTGTTAAATAATTTAGCTCTGCACACTTTAATGATATTCAAATCATGCAGCCAGCCCTCCATTTTCTCAGGTTTTGCTTCCAACATGAAACCTTGATGCTTGCATGTTTACTGAATGTGTACGTGCGGGCTCCATCCCTGTCATTATTCCATAAACAACACAGCATAATAGTTATTCACACAGCATTTACATTATGTAGGTTTGATGAGTCACTTACTGATGATTTAAAGTGTGAGGGAGTATGCATGTAAGTTTCATGGAAATGCTGTGGGGTTTTAAATAAAGAAATTGGAATCCCTGTGATTTTGGCCACTAAAACTGGGTCCTGGAACCTGTGTCCAGAATTCTAAGAAATGGCTTCATTGCCATCTTCATGGTTTAAAATGTTAGCACGCTGTGCATGTGTAGGCAAATCTACTAAATCTCTTAAGTGCTAGTAAAACTGAATAAATACATTCTGTATGATTTAGGGAGA
Source organism: Onychomys torridus (assembly GCF_903995425.1). Classification (NCBI taxonomy): domain Eukaryota; kingdom Metazoa; phylum Chordata; class Mammalia; order Rodentia; family Cricetidae; genus Onychomys; species Onychomys torridus. The sequence continues at coordinate 56,517,259 of NC_050458.1, forward strand.
TGATGGTAAACAAGGAATCGAAACACAAGCTATGCTACTCTGGAAGGGTGAAAGCTCTCTGCCTGCAGAAGAACACAGCTCTCTGGATAGGAACTGGAGGAGGCCACATTTTACTCCTGGATCTTTCCACTCGACGAGTTATACGCACCATTCACAACTTCTGTGATTCTGTGAGAGCCCTGGCCGTGGCACAGTTAGGCAAGTTTCTTTCCTTTAGATTATGTCCATATCATTCATGATAATAAATATGCCATTAAAAAAATAAAATCATCTCTTCAGTGAGACTTTCTGGTGCCATTTGTAGTGCTTTAGAGGGTCACACAATGAAGGCAGACTGGGGCCAATCTCTGAATAGGGCCAGTTAACACTGGAGGGGCTGGATGCTTTCAGACTCATCAGAGGGGTTGGTAACTTCAGATGAGCTATCTTAGGCTCTTAGGAGCTTTTTTCTTTATATCTAAGGCAGAACTAAAAGTGTACACTGTGTATATTTCACTTTCATCAAATAAGTCAAACAAATGTTTGTTTAGAGCTTAGTTTAAGTTTTCCACCCATGTTAGCCTCCTGCTTGGGTTTTATTCTTTAAATAAATTTATATTCTAAGAGCAATGCACAGTGAGCTCCACAGTCCACATGTTTTGATAATGTTAAAGTTTCATCCAAGCTTTTGTTTATATTCTTGTGAATAATTTTATTGAGAAAACAAATAATTGCCCCTCGTAGGCAAACCCAATGATAAAGTATTATAGTAGGCTTCAGTTCTCCAAGAGCGGAGTTGTAGGGACTTTAGGAAATGGAAATTGAAGCACTTGTCCTATGGGGAATAAATTTGGTACCAATAGGAGTTTCCCCTGCTCCTTGTGAACTTTTCATCAGAGCTACATACACAAGGCAAAATGAGGTGTGTTTTGGGGATTGTTAACTGTCATATATGTGTCGAACAACTGGGGGTAATCTTAGGGACCTGTATCTACCAACTGTGTTAAATTCTCAATTTTGGTTTGTATGTACTTTTGGGATCTAAGTGGTAGGTTTATTGCTGAATTTATAGTCAGTGCAGTGGATCATGGTTTGATCTTAAAGTCAAGCTGAGTTGACAATAAACATGAAAGCATCAGGGTTTCATGCTGGAAGCAAAACCTGAGTTGACACTGCCAACTAGTGCTTCTGCTACCTGTCTGTATCCATGATGGAACTTTCCCTCTTTTGGTTCTTCCTGACTCAGGAGGGGTGCAGTCTCTCTCAGGACTGGTCCTGTCTAAGGCATTTGCTCACGTGGTTCCTTCTCTGTGTAATGAGCTACACTAGTCCATCATGGCTTGGCTTTTTGATGCAGTAGCTCATGTATTACACTTTAGAGATGCTGGGGATGATTTAAGCTGACTTCTTCCTTTTGAAAGCCATCACAGACGTAACATTGGACAGTTATTGTGTTTTTCTCCATCAATGACTGCATCTTTATTAGAGCATAAACTCCATGCAGGTTGGGTGGGTCTACGTGTTCTCATTCAGACTATATTCTTAGGACCCTTCCAAAAGCCTAGTGTATACGATACTTTTTGATGTATAACTGCCCCAAACTGAGCAGATGACTCAAGAGAGACATGTGAGTGTATAGGTTGTCGCCGTTTCCATTCACCTTGCTTTCCAGGTGCATGTTTGTGCCTCGATTTGGCTAATGCACTTTCCCAGGCCTTCTCTCATCAAATGTTGTAACTCTAGGGAAGAATTAGGTGTAAATATCAAACCTATAATGTAAGAAAAGGTAAACAGTTTTCTTCACATTCATATAATTATTGTAGGTTTTTTTTTTTTAATTGCTGATCTGTTAGAGAGGCTTTTATATAATTGATGTGTGTCCCAACAAATAGCAGTGTGAACTCAGGTCCAGTATATTTGTGTTTAAGATGTGGACAGCTGAAGTTTTTCAGTTGAATGTAATGTATTATATTAACAGAAAATTTCTGTGTTTTGTTTTGGTAAAGGAAGCCTTAAAAATGTCATGCTGGTTTTAGGGTACAAGCGGAAGAGTACAGATGATACCCAAGAGCAAAAAGGTAACATTAACATCATGCTCTGTGCTCAAAAGCTTGTGGTGTGAGGTGGCAGCACACTATGCATTGTAAGCTGATAGCTCCTGGAATACAGTCTACATCCAGCAATGTCTTCTTACTAGTTTTATTACCTTTATTTAGCTATTTGTGTGTCTATATACATGTGTATTTGTATGTTCATACGTGTGTCCCTGTATGTATTATGTATTTGGGTACATGCATGTTACATTGCATGCCTGAAGGTCAGAGGACAACATGAAGGAGTTGCCTCTATTCCTCCATCCTGTGGGTCCCAGAGTTCAGACTCAGATCTGCAGTCTCTACCCCAAATACCCTCAGCTGCTGAGCCATCTCATTGGCTCTCATCAGCAATTTCAATTTGAGCTTTAAAGTGCAAATAACTTAGACATTTTCAAAATTAACTTTTATCAACCTAAGAGTGTTAATTTTTTTTCTCAGAAGTGGTAGAGATAACAGCCAGTGTAAAGTGAGAATTCAATTGAGTTTAAATTAAGGGCAATGTTTTTCTTTACAAGTTACCTTCATAGCAATATCTCCATGTTGCCCAATATTGAACAATATTTTAAGTAACTGTGTTTCAGTAAGGGAAATGCTAGGTTATAAAATGCTCTTCTTGGAACTTAGGAGCTTCTTAATTAATATGTGATTAGTATTTCCAAGGGGAACTTGTTTTATAATAGCAATAACTTAGTACATTCTATAGAATATATATTTATACATTTGCTCAGAACAAATCAATATAAATTAATAAAAAATGTTTCATAGTGGATCTTGGAAATATAATTTCTTTTATTTCCTTACAGAGATACAGTCTTGCTTGTCTATTTGGGACATCAATCTTCCACATGAAGTGCAAAATTTAGAAAAACACATTGAAGTAAGAGCAGAATTGGCAGATAAGATGAGAAGAACGCCCGTGGAATAGGAAGACACCAGACATCCTTGCCAATGAATTGGAAAATGGTCCTCCTGTTTTTAAAGTATATTCTTAAAATGTTTACATTGAAAAATGCATAACTACCCTTTGAAAAGTTCATATGTATATGAAGGAATGTATATGTTTTATGTTTAATTTAATATATGTAAAATATTTATCAGCAAACATGTTTTAAAGAACTATTTAATTCAGTATTATATTTTCTACATGCTTTAACTAATTTAATGGGATGATCAACAGAAATCTACAAAGCATTTAATTTCAGTGTTTATACTAAAATTTATAAGGCAGTCATGTGTGTTTTGCTATGCATTATGAAGATAAAATCTATTTTAAACTGTTGCTTAAGATTTGGCTGTTGCTTCTTTACTATATGTGGATTCTGCAGAGTAAAATAAAAAAAAATATTTGGGCAGCTTTCCCTGTAATAAATTATTTTATATCTTGTTTTTAGGTACATTATGTAGTTAGAGTTTTCCTGCCTGGTCCATAGTCAGGCCAAATCTCTCTCACCCACCAGGCCCATAGACGCTCAGAACCAACCAAGTAAACAGACAGAAACTTACATTGTTTACAAACTGTATGGCCATGGCAGGCTTCTTGTTATCTACTTCTTCTATCTTAAATTAACCCATTTCTATTAATCTATACTTTGCCACCTGGCTCGTGGCTTACCATTACCTTACATCTTCCTTGTCATGGTCGAGGCTGGTAGAATCTCCACCCTAGCCTTTCACCTCCCAGAATTCTCTTCTCTCTTGTCCCGCCTATACTTCCTGCCTGGCCACTGGCCAATCAGAATTTCATTTACACAGAGCAATATCCACAGCAACATTATCATCATAATTTTAAATTGTCAGATTTTTCACTAATAAGGATTTTTGCTGGGACAGAATTATCGTGGGTGCCGATACAATCTTCACCTAACACAATTTCATCTAAAAGAGAATTCCATGAAAACTGTCAGGAATGTGCAACACAGTTTGTGAGGAAAGGCTTCATGTCTAAGACCTAAAAGGAAATGTCATGAAAACTGAGAAAAAGGAGACATGACGAAAACACATAGGCCTTGTGTCTGAGAATGACAGTCTCTCTTTTTCTACTCCATCTTTAAATGTGGATACCCTAAATTTATATTATTAGTGGAAATACAGTGCTTATTTCTTCATTTGGTATACTTCTGCCTTTTGTACTTATTTATTTATCATACATTTATATGTGTGATGGATGTATATGTGTGTGCCATACACACACATGGAGGTCAGGGGACCACTTGATAGATTTGACTGCCTCCTTCTGCTATATGGATGCCAGAGATTGGGCTTAGCCACAAATATCTTTAGCTGCTGAGGATCTTGCTGGCTCTGGCTCCTGGTGCTGTTTGTAATGGTAAGGCACACCTCCAGCTACCTGCTTTCTACTTCATTGCACAGCTTGACTGTGCTCTAATGCATTGACTTATTTTCCCTAAATTTATGACCATACTACACATGTTCTGTATCATATATACATACATAAACATATGTATATATGTATATATGTATATACATATATATATATATAATCTTACTTTCAGAATTACATAATTTCACACTTACTACCAAACCCGTGAAGATAATCATGTAGCTTATTCTTCAGTTTGTTGAAGGAATTTTAGCTCAGTTGAACAAAAATAACTGCTCACATAGTTATTTAAATTAAGACCCATTATGATTAGATGTCTTTCCACAGGGAGTATTATTGTATGTGTAAAGACACATTTCCTAGGAAAAACACTTGTAGTAAGGCCATAGACCATGGTTAAAATCCATCATTTCAAGCTACTCCCCATAATAATATTAACAGAATTGGCCAGAGTTTTAGGTATGAATACTTTAAAATTCTTTCCATTAAGGTTAATCAAGTTCTTAACCTGCAAAGAATTTCTACTCTTCATGGTGACATACTAACTTCATGATATCATTAACAACAGAAATTCAGTCATGATGAATTTATCCATGATGAGACTCAATCCAGTGATAATTTCTCTCATTGAGCAAAGGCCTTGTGTCCAAGAACTTTTTGGAAACTTTATGAACACTGTCTAAAAGGAGACGTGGTGTGAATATAGACAGAGCCCTCATGTCTGAGCCTGACAGTTTCTCTGTCTTTTTCTACTCCACCTGTAAATGTGGATACCCTAAGGTTTATATACTTAGTGAAAATATCATGCTCACCTCTTCATGTGATGTATTTTTCCTTGGTGTGTGCACTTTTTTAAACCAGGAAGCTGTAAAAATATGTAAAAGAACATGTAGAAACATACAGTCATGAAATAGTGCCACTTCTCACAGATAAGTCTCTGCCCATCTCACACAGAGCTTTGTGTTCATCCATGTGTGGGTAATAATACATGTAGGAAGGTGCAAACAGAGCTTTTTCTTGGGGATTTAGGAGCCACTTAAATTCAATTTTCAACAACACAAATAGTTGCTCAGATACTAAAACAAAGATAGTATTTTTCAAGGGACCAATGTAAACCTTAAAGAAAACTTCTTATCATTACCAAAACATTATAAAAAATTACCTAATAGGAAATGCTTTAGTTTTCATGTATATATTTTGAATTAAAAAAATGAAAACCATTCTCTCTGAAGCTAATTCTGGCCAACACTATACTGACTGTGTTTAAACTACTTTATAGCCAAAAATCTGGGAGTGGGAAGATAAGAGTGTTTGCCTTCCACCTGAAACCCAAAACTCACATAAAAATGCTGGGCATAGTGTCACATGCTTTTGATCCAAACACCACTGGTGGGAATGCAGATGGGTCTCTGGGGTTCACTCACTTCCCAGTCTACCCTACTCAGTGAGCTCCAGGCCAAGGAGCAATCCTGTCTCAAAAAAACAGAATGGTGCCTGAGGAACAAAACCTAAGATTGGCCTCTGGCCTTTACACACACACACACACACACACACACACACACACACACACACACAGCCAATTATTTTTCATGAGCAAAATTAAACATATCAATGTTCAATATAAGTAATAAGAAAGATGGTAAACTTCTCCACATTCAAAGTGAACATACAAATGGTCAGATATTAAAGAGAAAATTGGTACTTAGCTCCTTTACATAGCCATTACTTTGACATTGTAGAGAAAGAGACAGCTCCATATATATATATATATTTAACCTCACTAGCCTGAATTCTTCTAGGTTTTTAAGGACTTCAACTCAAGCCAAAGAAATGGGAGTACATGACTTCAATACTGAAAAGAACTTCAGGCATAGCTGCTATAATGATACAGAGCTTGGGAGTTTATTAATGACATTTTAATACAAGTTTAAGCATGCAGATGAGACAAGGAGCACTCAGAAGAAACAAGACACCTCCAAGTGGGGGTTTGCGCTTCCAAGAGGGAAGAGGGAAGAGTAAGATACAACCAAGTGTGAGTACTGCTCAAGGGACAGTAAGCAATTAATTTTTTTGTCTTAACATTCACCATCTTTACCCTTTCAGTGACTCCAAGTTACAGCCCAAGAATTGCTAAGAAACCTTTTCGTTTCTTCTACTTCTTCTTCTTCTTCTTCTTCTTCTTCTTCTTCTTCTTCTTCTTCTTCTTCTTCTTCTTCTTCTTCTTCTTCTTCTTCTCCTCCTCCTCCTCCTCCTCCTCCTCCTCCTCCTCCTCCTCCTCCCCTCCCCCTCCTCCTCCTCCCCCTCCTCCTCCTCCTCCCTCCCCCTCCTCCTCCTTCTCCTCCTCCTTCTTTCTTTTTGACAAGAAAGAGATGTGAAGAGCCCCAGAGATGCGGTGGAAGTAATTAAGATCTGATCGATTAAAACCAGAAGGGGTTTTAGTCCAGATCGTTTTCCTGGGAATGGGATTTCTAGTGAGATGCCTAGAAAACTACAGGATTTGGGCAGAGACAGGAGAATGACTTCAAGCAGTTATTAGTTGTGCTAGAATTCTTGTTCCACTACTAGCAAGGACTTGGTGATTGTCACTGAAAGATGTCTTTCCCTATAAACAAATGCTTTTCCTGGAGACAGAAAAAATACAATAACATTTGAAATTTTCCAACTCAGAATGAGTGGAAATCTTGTTCTCCATTGTTTTGTTTTCAATGGCCCTGCTATTGCTTCTGCAACAGCCTAAGACTTCACAGATGTCCCAATTGGTTCTTCTGATCTTTCAAGGCATTTGAGTGTGCTTACTCTTTGGCTTTGAAGCATAGGCAAGAGGTCTGGGAGTCAAGGGATTGCTGTGTGAACACAGAATCCCGAGCAGAGACAGGGACAATGGGAGCTGCCTAGTCTGTTGTTCTCTTGATATTCGATACTCAACTTTACCCAGGGAGACTCTGTCTGCCAAAGACTTGGCCTGAAGAGTATGGAGGAAGAAGGACTATCAGTGTGTGCCCACTGAGCTATAGCCTTGCTGCTGTGATAAACAGCTATGTCATGATACTTGAAACCTAAACTCTAAGAAGTATCCCATTTAAGTTACTTCAGTTGATTGTCATTGTATCTGTGCACTTTAACACCATAAAACAGTGTGGTTCCCATTTATAGATGAAAATAGAACAGTGTGATAAAATGGGTCATCAGGGAGGAAGCTATTAAAAAATCCAAGCTAGTTTTCAGGAAGTGACTCAAGGAATGAACAGACAATAGTTTCCACAGTGAGATTTCCCACTAGCAGATGGACTCATGTGCACCGCCTTTGAAGCATGTACCCTTTAAAAATGTACACTGCTAAATGCTGGCATTTGTGACAATTTTCCACCCTTGACAACTTGATTTTAATGTATGGGAAACCCTTGAGTAAAAATGCAAGATAGTTATAACTGTTGATACAGCATTTATATAAAGTCAATTATAAAGCTAATGAACTTCTTAGAAAGGATCTTAGGAATAATGGAGACATATTTAAATTCTAAGTTTATCTTCCATCTTGAGAAACATAAAAGGAACCTAGAGATTTATGTAATTACAAAAGATTTCCCCTATTTCTTTGCAAAATATACCCTGCAAATTAATTCAGATAATTTTCTATTATTATTTTTTAAACATACATAGTAGGAATTCAATATACTAAAATTACCATCAGGATTACTTTAAAAGTGAAGGAGAAAGAAAAAAGAAAGAAAAGGGAGAGAGGGGCAGGGTGGGGAGGCTACGGACTGGAAAGACCTTGCTCTTAGTCCTGGAGCCATTATTTATGAGTTCCATCAAATTGTAGTAAGTCACCCAAAGAGCTGGTTATGCTTCCCACTTACTGTGTAATGCCAAGGGTAGTGTGTTTGAAAGGAAGAGAGTAAGCTGAGATAGAAGCTAAGTGTTGAGGCCATCTCTTATACCAACTCTCTACTTAGCTTCTGACCTTTGCCTTTCAGTCTTTGTGTAACATATCAGGAACTGCATGAGGGTGTGGGCAAAATAACCAGCCAGAAGAGTAGCCTAAGGAAGTAATGACACTTGGTCTCCAGTTCCATGGACCTGAAACGTCTTCATAACTAGATATTAGGATCAGGGATGCAGCATCTGGTCACAAATTCTGACCTATGGGAAAATGCTTTCCATCACCCATCTTTGTGTATACTACCCCTAAATCAGTCTCCAACTGAGCACTTGACAAGAGTCCATTTTCTCAGTTAGTTTCCTTTAAAAGGAAAAGTCAAGTACCTTGCCTCAACTTCTATCTTGAGTTACTTAGCTTGTTATATGGTGACAGCTAGCTAGGCTTGGGGCTGGTTCCTAGCCATGCATGTAAAATGTGATTCATTTTCAGACATGTTTGTTGTGGGCTGGGCTGAACGAAGGATTTCTCACAGGCACTCATGTATGGAAAATGAACGTAGTTCCTTGATTAAAACCAAGAACATGCTTGGCAGAGCCAGTTATAGGTTGGGTTCTGTGTCTTGGAATGTTTTTCTGAGATCCTGCTGTATGGAAGGAACACAGGTCCTCCTCTAAACCAGGAATAGGCGTGGTAGAGACAGTAGTAGACTGGGGCCAGGGAGTTGGGGGAACTGTGGCTTGACTGAAACTTGGTATGGTGGATACCACCCACAGTCAAGTTTCACCTCAACTGTGATGGTCCTGGGTTCTATAAAAAGGTGGGGTGAACAAGCAATGGGAAGCAGGCCAATAATCAGCACACCTCCATGGCTTCTGCATCAGCTCCTGCCTCCAGGATCCTGCCCTGCTCAAGTTCCTGTCCTAACTTCCTTCCATGATGAACAGTGATGCTGAAGTATAAGCCAAATAAACCTTTTCCTCTCCAACTTGCTCTTTGGTCATGATTTTTCATTGCAGCCATGCCATAGAAAACCTAGCTAAGACAAAGGGGTGTACATATGTGTGCATGGGTGTGCTTACCTGTCCAGGTACATCTGTAGACCAGAGGATGGCATTGGGGTGTCTTCCTCAATTGATTCTCTGCCCTTTTTTTGAGATAAGACCTTTCACTATGCTCACTGTTTGGGATAGACTGCCTGGCCAATAAGTTTCTTGGATAGCCCTGTCACTACCCTCCATTGCTATGGTTACAGACTCATGCCTCCATGACCAGCTTTTCCATGAGTGCTTGAGATCTAAACTCAGATCCTCATACTTGTGCCACAAATAAGTTTAACCACTGAGCCATTCTCTTCTCCTTTTGATGTGACAGGGTCTCATGTAGTGCAGGGTGGCCTTGAACTCAATATATATAGCCAAGGATGACATTGAACTTCTCATACTCCTCATTCATCTCCTGAGTGCTGGTATCATAGGTATGTGCCACCACCAATGACTTTTATGTGGTGCCAGGCATCACAGACAGGACCTTATGTGTGCTAATATGTACTCAACTAAGTGGGCTACATCTCCGACCTGTGTGCTGTATTCTGAGTAGGATAAAGCTCCCTGCAGCAGAGGGATAGAAAGTGTTCTGTTTTTGTTTTTGTTTTGTTTTGTTTTGTTTTTAGTTGTTGGAGCTTAACAACAGGTGAGAGAAGCATCAATATTTAAGATGATTGAATAGAAATCACTTTAGCACAAAACAATGTGTTTTTCTTTATGTAACTTTCATATGTCACATGTATGATCATGAGCCTCCCTTTACCTGTTCTGCTCCCCACTTCAAAAAGCAACTTTCTTCCCATTTCTTTCATGTGCTCTGCATCTGATGAATCGCCCCAGGCCCATGACGCATCCACAGCCTTGTATACATTCCTGGATGGTCCTTTCTTCTTGTATTAGGAAATTATAAAGTAAAGTAGGTCGCATTTCAGTGTCATGCGCCTTCGTGCTTGAGTAAAGCTGGGAGTCTCTTTGACCTTTAGCGAACTGTGTTTACCAAGAAGTATTTTATGTCAAAGATAAATATCAGATGTATCCATATATAAGTAAACACACATGCTACCAATACTGTAAGTAAATTATTATGCTTTCCAGATGATTCAATCACATCTTGTGAGGCTTCTACGAATTGCTTTGTACACCCTGGTTTCCACAAAGGTAATTATTCTGAGTCAATTACAGAGCTGACCACCCTCTGGCTGTTGGCAGTTTTATCTCTTCTTTTTTGGATATTGACTTTACCTTAAAGAAAATGGCTTTCTAGGTGCTCTTAGTTTCTTGGCTCTATATAAATGTGTCCATGACTTTTTTATTATTTCAAATAACTTTATATGGTAAAAGTAATGTCAATAGAAAAATATGATATTTAAAGTGCTAGGATTTTTTTTTTTATGGCACACTTTTACACTAAGGAAAAATATAAGAAAATAATATAAGTTTTAATTAGCAGTTAGGTCCCTGTATGTTAAAAGTCACTGAGTAGGATCTTGCCTGTATCATACTCAACCTCCAGACACAGTCCAGCTCTTACAACTTGCACCAGGACCCAGCCCATCTTATCCTGCAAGCACACTCCCAAATCCTCAGAACTAGCCTGGGTCCCATATCCAGCTCCCCCAACTAGTCAGATGAACCCCAGCCACACTGTGCCCAACCTCCTGGCTTAGAATAGAACACGTCTTGCATGCTAGTCTAGCTCTCTTTATAGATGTAGTGACACTTCTATGATCAGTAACCAAGAGCTATCTAATTGGACATAAGGCCCACTCAACAGGAGGGAAATTCTGGTTCTGGAAACCTATCTAACTACCTGGGGCTAGTGAGATCTTGGATATTCAAGGAGAACCTACCAGTGCCTCTTCACTAAGACAGTATAATTCCTAACTCTATTCTAAATACTTATCCAAATACCCACACATGAATGTAGCCCTCAGCCCTCATGAAAGCTTTTCTCTGCAGCAAAGGAGGACCATTACAGAAAGCCACAACTGGTAAAAGTGCTGAAAACAACTGATCACGGGGTATCCAGGCCCAATGATACATTTACAACATAGCCCACACACCTAAGGTTCAGGGGACATTATGAAAGAAGGAGGGGAAGGATTTAAGAGCCAAAGGACCAGGAAGTTCACTGTATGGTTATTGTCTTCTAGAAATGATAGGGAAGCTACACTCACCATACCATAGCAATGTGGTCACCTAAACAAGACCGGAACAGAATAACACCAATAGACATGTCCATGTGGGAGGGGAAAAGGGAGAAACCTCAGGGAGCTACACCACTGGAGAGATAGCCAAGAACTCTCCATGTCTTTTCAGACAAGTGGAGTTTAGTCCCCAGCTGTTCACAACTTCCTCTGACTTCAGCTCTGGGGGATCAGACCTTTTCCTCTAACCTCCATGGGCACTCACACACATGTGCAAGCACACATAGATATAAAATAAAATTAAATCTTAATAAAAATACCTTCCTAGTTAGTCTATGTTGGCAAAAGAACTAATCTTTTTTCTTTGCCTTTGGTATGTCAGGATTTAAAAAGTGGGTAGTATGGGGCTAGAGAGAGATGGCTCAGAGGTTAAGAACACTAGCTGCTCTTCCAGAGGTCCTGAGTTCAATTCTGATATCATCTCCTCCCTGGCTCCTTGCCCTGATTTGGAGGTTGCCTGACTTCCTTGGCTTGCAAAGCTTTTCATTACCAAAAATTCTGCTTCATGTTCTCAGAATACCCACTTTTTACGAAACATCCTTTACATCCTGCAATTCTTTTCTGTTTTATTAATTTGTTTGAGTTCACTGCTATTTTATAATAATATTTGTGTTCTTTGTATGGCATTTTCTCTTTTTTCATATCACGGGTCCCTATTACTATGGGACTGTTGATTTTTGAAGAACTCATATTGCCTTATTCTCTCATATTTACTGTTTTTTATATTGGAGTTGTTAAAATATTAGCTAGACATTATAGTCTCTCCCATTTACCATAGGCATTTACTGAGGTTTGAGTGTGATTATGTTATGGCTAGATTATGGTACAGTTTCTAACAACTTGGATAGGGGCACATCTCAGTAGTTAAGTACTGGCCTGCTATGCTCTAGACACTGTGGTCCATTTCCTGCACCATCCCCAGAGAAGAAAGCTGGAGTAACAACTTGCAACATGTACACAAACCAAATAGAATAAAGTAACCATTTAAGAACAGTTACCACCACAATACTAGTACCAACAGAGGGCAAAAAGATGGTAGAGAGTGATACGAAAAGATTGTACTAACTAAAAACTAAGAATGAGAAAAGGAGTTTTAAAAGTGACACAAAATGAAAGGAAAAATAAGAACAGCAGATAAATGGGGGAAATGAGTACCTGGAGAAGCAGAAAAGGAGATTCAGTTAAAGAGTTAAATAGTGAAAAAAAATCAGAGCAAAGGAAATTTTAAAAAGTGAAAAAAGAAACAAGAAGGGAAAATGATCCAATAAAAAGTTAAAATAAGAGACAAAGAAAGAAAGACAATATTTAAAGTGAAACATTAAAGAAGAATAGATGAACAGGGGCATAGAGATGATGAAAAAAGTATTCATATGTAAATATTCAGAAAAGCACGTCTGACCGAAATGGAATTTAAAAAAGAAAGAAACCATCCAAATCAAATAATGACCAGGTTTCCTTCAAGGTGGTCAATTGTGGGGCAGGAGAGAAGGTTCTCAGCCTGGGCAGTAGGCTTCGGGACACATTCAGTAGAGAACTTGGGCTGTGTGTTGTCAACCTTGTTATTTTTTTCCTTTGCATTGTTTAACAACCAGGGGGCAGCACTAGCTGTCGCTACTCCTGTTCATCCTGTTGACCTTTGAGGGGTGGGTGCAGACCTGAGCATCTCTATCAGAAGTGCCAGTCTGGCTGGGTACCTGGTGTGTTTGCTTGCGTCTGACTAGAGTGATGGCGTAGACAGAAGGTGTGTGTCCATCTGTCTTGCAGAAAAGGTAGGGTGAATGCTGTGTTCCACACTCTGTGCTACTCCCACAAGCAAGCAGTTACTTCTGTCTCTCCTTCAGCCTTTTCCTATATGTCCCTCAGTTACATTGATCTTTCCTTCTAGAGCTCCCATGAAGCACTTCCCATTTGTGGCCCAGACTGGCCCCTTAGCCAGACTGGTTCTGTATACTGTGCTCACTGGATCAGTGCCTGGCTTTCCTGACAGGTTCCCGGAAACACAACTGTCAATTTTATAATTTTGCCTTCTTAACATGGCTTGCTGATACTGCCCTGTCATTAGTTGTGTGGAAAGGAAAGAGAAATTCACAGTAAGGGTGTGCCCTGCAGATTAAGTGCCCTGTCTGTTGAGGCTATAGTTCTGCACTGGGCTGTGGCCCCCAGCAGGTTGTGTTCTAGGAAGAACTTCTCCTACTTTATTGAATTTGTCTCTGCCACACCCTCTGCGGTGATGACACAGTATAATGGTTGAGTATGCTTCTCTGATTTCCTGTTCCTTTCTCGGAACATTAGGGAACTTGCCAAGTCTTGGTTCATAGCTAAACTTCAGTGCCTTCTTGACTGTCACACACCTCCAAAGTGTCCGTCCCTGTTCTGACACCCTCTCCTGAAAACCTGGTGATAGTTGGAGGCATCCAATTCACCATCTTGTGACATGGATATTTGCCATGAAATAACCCTTGTGGTTACACACTTTTAAAGATTTCCTTATTCCTGCATAGGTCCAGATTAAGAATAAGGTGTCCTAATTTACTTGTTCTGAAGTAAAATTTTCCTGAAAGTGCTTCCTGTCAGTTTTAGCCTCTGGTATTCCTTTAGCCTGGCAGGGGTTATAGGACATATTATTCATGTATGAAAAAAATCATTGGTAATGAAATAAACCATTGTTATGTCACCATAGCATGCCTTATTTGATTTTAAAATACAAATTAAGACTGCATGCACATACAACTGGGCATGCCTTTAATCTCAGCACTTGGGAAGCAGAGGCAGGTGGATTTCTATGAGTTTGAGGCCATTCTGGTCAACAAAGCAAGTTCTAGGACAGCCCAAAACCAACTACTACCCCCCCCCCCCCGCAAAAGACTGTATGACTGTATGCAAGATAACTGAAATTTTGAATGTAAAATGTGTGTTACTCAGTATGAGAAGCAGAGAAGCATGGTGAGTGTGGCTCAGAAAACCCTCTGATGTCTGTCATGTTTGTTTGAGCCCCTTGCAAAGCATACACGTGGAAATACTTCGCTGCTCATTTGAATGCTAATCCAAACTTCAAAAAGACACAGTGGGTTTAGTTGATTCTGTGGGCCATGCTCTTCCAGTGTCTTCAACCCCTCTGGCTCCTATGATCCTTCTTCCCCCTCTTCCTTGGGGTTCCTGGACTCTGCTGAGATGCCTGCTCTTTTCTAAAGAGAAGCTGAGGAACATTGGATCTGGGGAAGTGGGGAGCAGGGGACTCTGAGGAATGGAGGGAGGGGAGGCTGCAGTTGGGATATGTTGTATGAGAGAAGAATAAATAAATAACAAAGTAATGAGGGGGAGGATTGTGGGGTCAGGGGTGGGTTTTTATAGGCCATCTCTTGAGGAGCTGCCTGTATTTATTTGTTAAGACCCTATTCTTCATGGGTTGCCTTGTCCAGCCTCAATACAAGGGAAGCACCTAGCATGGCTGCAACTTGATAGCCATGTTTGGTTGATACCCATGGGAGACCTACCCTTTTCTGAATAGAAATGGAGGAGAAGTAGATGTGGGGGCTCAGAGGGGAGGTGGGGGAGACTGGGAAAAAAAAGAGGGAGAGGAAACTACCATCTTGATGTAAATAGTAATCATTAAGAAATAAAAATAAAAATGGTATTAAAAAAAGAATGTTACAACCACAGACAGGGTGACTTAGACAATAGAAGTCTGTTTTCACTCAGTTCTATAACTAGAAGCACGGGCCCCGGGGCGTGGCAGTGTTCATCCCTTCTATGTCTATGAGGGAGCATTGTGTTCCTAGCACAGCTCTCCCGTGGGCTTGTATATGGCTGTTTTCTTCCCTTAGGGTCAAATTTCTTAGCATGAGCAGTACATTGCATAAGGGCCTACCTGGACACCCTCCTTTGGATTTAATTCCCTCTTAATAACAATATCTCCAAATAGGATTGCCTTCTGATAGCCTGAGGATGTTGACTTCCATATCCAGATGTTTTGTTGGTTTGTTTGTTTTGTTCATTGGTAGCAAATCTGCAGGGCACATTGAGAAGACAGGCTCAGAAAGCATCCTTATTCAGAAGAAAGGAGGACAGAAACAGAGAGTGAGGTAACTTTAAGACAATGATCAGTATATTTAAAAAATGGCAGAACATTCAGGGAAGGGCTACCTCGACTGAGTAAGGCACACAAGTTTGAAACCAGAGAGTGAGGGACTGAAAGTCAGACTGAGGAACGTCGTCCCCCGTGAAGGTGTACTGAGATCTGAGGAAGTAGTGGGAAGAAGTTCTTGTTCACACCCT
Source organism: Onychomys torridus (assembly GCF_903995425.1). Lineage (NCBI taxonomy): Eukaryota > Metazoa > Chordata > Mammalia > Rodentia > Cricetidae > Onychomys > Onychomys torridus. Next base: position 56,533,083 of record NC_050458.1, read on the forward strand.
TTGAAAGTGCATCCCCACCTTGTCAGTCTCTCCTGCCTTCTTAGAGGTGTTACATCACTGTCAAGCTTATTTTGTTTATGTAGAATGTTAAATATTACTTAGGCTTCACATAATTGCATGTGTTTGATGAGCAGTTCCTCAAAAATTTTAATTAAATTTTTATTTCTCCAGGATTAAAGCTTTTCACATCACAACACATTTCTTTTTCTTTCTTTCTTTTTTTCATTTATTATATTTGTGTTTTAATTTTACACATCAGCCATGGGTTCCCCTGTCCTCCCCCCTCCTGCCCCGCTCCCACCTTCCCCCTAGGCCCTCCCCTCCATTCCCATCTCCTTCAGGGCCAAGACTCCCCTGGGGATTCATTTCAACCTGGTGGATTCAGTACAAACAGCTCCGGTCCCCTCCTTCCAGGCTGAGCAAAGTGTCCCTGTGTAAGCCCAAGGTTCCAAACAGCCAGCCCATGCACTAAGGCCAGGTCCGGGTCCCACTACCTGGGTGCCTCCCAAACAGTTCAAGCTATTCAATTGTCTCACTTATCCAGAGGGCCTGCTCATTTCTAACTTTGAGAAATTCACCTTTCAGATTTTAGATTGTAGTGTGTATGACAATAGAGAACTTTCTGTTCCATAGCCCAAACAGATCTTGTTTAATATGTCCCATGTTTCCTTCTGGAACGAGCCTTGTTCTGTAAACTCAGGCTTGCCCACACTGATGCTATTGTCCTTCTAACAGTTGACTTTCTCTGGCAGTACATTGCTGAGTGTATAGACTTAAGCCACATCCTTTTGAATCAGGAAAGTGACATTTGCCTTTTGCTCTTTTGATGGACATTCCTGTAAGATATGTATAATAATTTCACATGGTGAGACCTTTATTTTACTGTTATAGTATTGTGAAACAGCTAAGTGCTTGATGATCCTTGTAAAACTGATCTACCTTGTTAGAAATTCTTGAACAAAAGGAGTCTACATCACACAAAAATTCTTTTTTTTTGACAATTCTACAATAACATTTAGTAGAAATTTATAGTATAAACTCATATGTGGATACCTTTGCTTTTACAATGATCTCTATCATAGATAACTTAAAATTGGAAGAATTAAAGAAAAAACTTGCAGAGATGGGGTGGTGTTAATAATAATCCAAAAGAGGATTATCTTGATGTCAGAGTGGGAGCTGACAGAATTGCTGGCATCTTGACTGAAATCCTGGTTGCTGATGTAGGAGTTTATGTGAATTAATAAAGAGACAGGTAGAGTTTGGGTACAGATGTCAGTAGATGAGGACATGAAGGATGGAAACTCACAGCTTATCTTTTGATAGCATTTATTTTCTCATTAGAAGTTGAATGCAATGTCATTAACTCCAAGGAATTATGAGAAAGGTGTTGGATGCTGGCAGGGAATATAACATGGGAGAACATCAGAGCAGAGTGGATAGGAACTAGAATTGTTGGTTATGGTTATGTTCCCATGTGGTGAGGAAGTTTGGCCTGTGTGTGTGACTTTATCCAACTATGTTCATTTGTGTGGCATAAGTAGAGGAAAGGAGAGAATTTAACAAAAGCCTTGGTTTGGAGCTCCCAAGCTCATATAAAGAGCTTAAAGAAAGTGAGGGTTGCTGGGTGGCGGCGGCGGCACCTTTAGTCCTAGCACTTGGGAGGCAGAGCCAGGTGGGTCTCTGTGAGTTCAAGGCCAGCTTGTTCTACAAAGCAAAGTTCCAGGAAAGGCACAACACTACACAGAGAAACCCTGTCTCAAAACAAACAAACAAACAAACAAACAAAAACAAAACAAAAAAAAAAGAAAGAAAGAAAGTGAGGGTTAATGATATCTGATAGTGGTAATGATTGACCACACAATGGAAGCAGGTGTGCTGGTGTTGCTGATGGGATGAGGAAGGGTGAAAGGATTCTGGAGAATGTGGGGATACATTGTTAGAAAGGCAGGAAGCAAGACTTTGTAAAACATAGAATATTTGAAATTGCATTCGGCTTTGCCCACATTGTACTTACCACCTAAACCCCTTCCCTAGCTGACATGTCCAATTCTCATCTTCTTTTCATTGTTCATGTGTTAGACCCCACTCCAAAGCTGAGGAAATCTAAGCTCTCTTGGAGTGATCTTAGCATTTTACTGAGTCCAGCTGACAGTTAATGTCTCACATTTCCCTTCAGTCCCCAGAGGTTCCTGAGAAATCTCAGCCATCTGTTAAACTCATAGTAGAATAATTACATCATAATGGTGATATAAAAAAAAAATGAGCTTTCCATCTCCTTTACAACAGAGTTGTGTATTATGCAGAAAATGCAGAATAAATGACAGCAGTTATTTTGTGTCTTATGCCTCAAAAAGCACTGTTCCCTCTTAGATGTGCTTTTTTCTTTATTGGGAACCCCTCTTCCCCATATTTAAAGTTTTTATTTAGTTGTTAATTACTGAAGAAAAACAGAACTGTTGTTTCAAAGCCATACAAAGTCATTTTCTTTCCCTTCATGTGTCTGCATGTGTGCTGTGTGTGAATATGTTTATGGATATTTCCACATGTATGGATTCACTTGTGTGTCTAGAGACTTCAGGCCGACATTGGGTGTCTTCCTTGATTGTTTTCCACCTTATTCATCTGAATAGTCTCTTAGTAGAACATGGAACTACCCAGTTTGCTCCAGGCGTCCTCTGTCTCTACCTTCTATGCCCTGGGATTAGAGCCGGGTACCATTCCTACCTGGCATTCACTTGGATTCTGAGGTCCTGTTCTCATACTTGCATTTATCCACTAAGCCATTTTTCCAGTCCTCAAGTCAGTGTTCTTTACTAATCTGAAGTAGGCTTTTCCTCTAGTATTAATGTGTCCATGTCTGCACAATCTCCACATTTCTGATGGGGGGGGGGGGACTCACATGGCTTGAAGTGACTGTGTTACCCTAAACAGACAAACATATTTAAAGTAGTTTAATCTTTAGTGGGGTGGGGAGCAGGAACATAAAACATTCAGCCCACATTGGTGAGGTTATCTAAGAAAAAAGACATTGTTCCGTTCTTTTGGATTAATAAATTGAGAGAGGGGAACAGAAATGGCAAGAAAAAGGGAGTTGGTCTATGTTTTTCTCATTTCCCACATATTTGCTGCTTTTCTAAGAATAATGAACTATTCCCTTTCCTGTAGCTTCTGCTGTTTTCTTGGTAGCAACTGGGTATCAATGAGAAGCAAATGGAAGCCTCAGAGATGTGCATCTGGCCTTCTAGGGTTCACATCCATTAGGTAGTATGGAAGACATCTTGCTTACTTTCCTATGCTGTTAAGCACAAAACAGCTCTTACCCTGCACTCAAACTTGAATTTTGTACAGATCAATAACCCTTAAACAGGTTTTCTATTTAATCTTATTTATGTCCCCAAACATTTTTTCTCATGTCATCATTTCCATTTACTTTTGCTTATGTGCGTGTCTGATTGTGAAGTACATGGGAAAGATGTGTTTATTAGAATATTAAGCTTTTTAAAATAATAAAACTAGGACTGTGACAAAGACATAGTCCTGTACTTTAGTGTATCTGTACCTAGATGGTAATTATACGTATATCCCAAAGGAAATAAGTATGATAATATTATTAAGCCAAAGCAAAGAGTTCTTTGTTTCAAGGTAAGTTAATGTTCAAAATATGTTTTATTGTCAAAAGAAGGATGATTTTAATATATCATAATATTTGAATTCCTTGAGTCATTAAGACATCTGTGATGACTGATAGGGCTCAGATCAAGGCATGTCATCAGTATAATTGAGCCTTAATCCTGAGGCTTTCAGTGCCTGGCTTTGCTGTTTGCCCAGGGTGGCAAGAAGGCATATTCTGTATTTGGCATGAATTCGACTTGGACCAAGGAAGAAGATGTCAGAGAAATTGGACACTAACCCAATGTGCCATAGACTGTCACTGCCTCGCTACAGTGTTTACCTGTGTTGTCATCACCCGGCCTGCCAATCCAATTACTGCCCAGAACCTGTGTTGAGATGGCCTATAAATAGGCAGGCTGGAGGCTGCCATGATGGGCCTGATTCTCTGGCATGAACGATTTCTACGCCTGGGTCCCAGATCATCACCATGAAGCTGATCCTTTTGTGCCTGGCTGTGGTGCTCTGCACCTTTGGCAAAGGTAAAGAATTTAAGAGTCTTTTTAAAATTTAATAGGTGCCTCTGTACTTAATGCTTAGTGTTCTCCACTTCTTTCTTATGCTTCAGAGTAGGGTAATGTGCAGGGATACATTTTTATTTCAGCAGATGTTATTTATGCTTTAAGAAGTGATCTCAAGCGTGTGTGTGTGTGTGTGTGTGTGTGTGTGTGTGTGTGTGTGTTAGTTTTAAGGTTCATTGATCATTTTCAGCACAGTTTATACTTTGATCACTATGGTATGAGTATACATTCCTGTTAAGTCTAGAATGCTGCCCTGAGAATTGTGGGATTTACAAATAAGTGCCACATCTGAAAGGACCAGTCCATCACTAAGACAAAATATCACAGGGCAGACATTTCATGAAGTGACCAATTGCTTAGATATTTCAAAAAGCCAGACTTATTGAAGGCATTCTGATAACATTAAAAACTGAGCAAAGTAAAAAAGAATATTAGGCAGCAGTTTTACAGTCAATCAAAACAAAATTTATATGGTTTCACCAGTCATGACTGCAGAAAAAAATTTTAAAGAAAGAAAAAAATTTAAAGTTCTAGGATAAGTAAAAAAAGTCAGTTATAACTAAAGCTATAATATATATATATATATATATATAGTGTGTATATTATATATATACTATATATATATATATATAATGAAATGTAGATTGGCACTGTGTGTATATTTCTTATAAGCTTTCTTGGGCTAATCTTTATTCTCACTAAAATAAAATTCATAAAGTTGTTTATGTCATTCTTTATCTTCATTTTTAGCTAACATATTACAGAAAAAATATTAGGGAAAATAAAATCAGGTAAAATTTAGATTGGAAAATTTTAGGTAAAAGCTGTTATGGGGAAAAGACATAGCATATTGACCAACGTTAAATGGTGAGTTTTGCTTGCCACTGCATTTTCAAGACTGGGATAGTGTGACTTTCGGTGTAGCAGGCCAATGTATTCCCTAATCACATGGGGGAAATCTATTAAATAAGAAAGCTCCAAAACAATAAATTAGTATTGAAATGTCACTTACTATATATAAAGGGGGTTGCTCATACTGAGTTGTAAGAAAGAATTGAAGTAAAAATACTTTCATTGTCTTAAAATGTGATATTATTTATATACTATTTCTCTTCTGATGCTTTAAGATGGGAGGGCACAGCTCTCTGATTATAGGAAAAAAGGTTAGTATCTTTCAAAACTCCATCTTCACTTTGTAATGTGACAGTGATCTTGGAACCTGCACATGGAAACAGAAACACCCCTTGGTTTGATGCTGAAGCTGTTGGGCTCCTCATTTACATGGTCAATTGGGGCTTTGAAGATTACATGTATTAGCAAAATAGAGGTTGGCAGTTGGTACTGGATCTTTGGTGGATGTGGATTTAGTTTTGGATGAACTCATGGGACAAATGTCTAATCTGTATATTTAGCACTTAACCACGCTATTGTCCAAAGAGTGCAGCAATATAAATACCCTATTCTGAAAGGGGTTGTACCTTGGAGAAAGAGATCCCACCTCTGATCTGTTGTGGGATTTTGGAAAATCATTTAAGTGGTATTTTTTTTGTTTTTGGTTTGATTTTTTTTTTTCTTGTTTTGTCACGTAGAATAGAAAACTTTCCAGCTCTTATTTCTCTATGACAGTTACAAGGGTAGTGATTGGCTTTCTATTACTCTCATTGTAGTTTTCTTGAGGGAAGAAAAGAAACCTGGAGGAAGGTAAATCTGTAGAAGGGTAGATACATAGATTCCCACATTCAGAAATTAAAGCCAGTGAAAGAAACAAGGGTCAATAAGATACTGTTTTTCTGGGTACTTTGAGACAGAGTCATTGACCTTAGAAGATGTGGATGTTGGTGGAAACTAGTAAAACATCAGGAAGCTTGATGAATCTAAGATGAGATTTGCATGTCACTGGTGCAAGAATTCTGATGTGGATTATTAATGCAAAGCAAAGTGTTTACCCATTTGTTTATTTGTTCATTATTTATTGATCTGCAAAACATTTTCATTTCCATATGTCTTCTCATTTTTTTTTCTCACTGGTGGCACAAAGTGTGTATGAGGTAATTGAAGTGTGGTTTAGGTGTTCTGGCTTAGACGGGATCCATTGTGATTGACTGAATAAAAAGAAAACGAAGGAGGGATCAAGGCAAATCTGTTTCATTGCTCTAAATACTACGATTTAGGCTTTGTGTATTGAAAGTGAAAATTTAAAATGTGTCTATTCTCTGGTGACAATGTTGCTCTTGTTGTTGTTTCAAGGTGATACAGGTGTTAGAATGAGGGGTAGACTTGGCATTGGTGTCACTGCCAAGTTGGGATCTACAGTAGAGGCAAACCAGAAAATCAAGAGTGCTGATGGAGACAAACACGACAATGTGCCTGCTATAGGTAATTGTAGTCATTGGACCTGGTGGTGACTGTAGTCATTGGACCTGGTGGTGACTGTAGTCATTGGACCTGGTGGTGACTGTAGTCATTGGACCTGGAGGTGACTGTAGTCATTGGACCTGGTGGTGACTGTAGTCATTGGACCTGGTGGTGACTGTAGTCATTGGACCTGGTGGTGACTGTAGTCATTGGACCTGGTGGTGACTGTAGTCATTGGACCTGGAGGTGACTGTAGTCATTGGATCTGGTGGTGACTGTAGTCATTGGACCTGGTGGTGACTGTATCTTTCTAGTTCCAATTCAGAGTTATACCTGAATTACTTAAATTTGTTCATTTGTGAAAATTGATTTTTCAACTGCTATATCATAAGCAATAAATCATCATAGACCAAATTTTAATAGTTTTTTGTTTATTTGTTTGTTTGTTTTGGTTTTTGTTTTTACTTGCTAGTGGAATTGCTGATTTGTGGCTTAAAAGGGGAAAGATGGAGAGGAAGATTCTGGTAAAAAGGTTCTCTGGAGTTTGTGGCTGGGATTCTTCTGTTGTTAATGCTTTGCTAGCAAAATACGTGCAGTCAGATAACTTATTGTGGAGGGTACATTTTCAGTGATTTTGATATTGTTACCTAATATTTGTACACAATACATTGGGATTCAGGAATATTCCAATATCCTCTGTGACATTCCTTTTTTTTTTAAATTCTTCAGGTAAAACCATGTTGGGAAGTGGCGGTCATTATGCTGGTACTGTTGTAGATGTAAACTCCAACGTGGGACTAAAAGCAGTTGTCAAAGAAATGGTCTCAACTCTTCATAGAGGCAAATATCTTCTAGACAAGTTAACAGGCATTCTACCAGGTTTCAACTCTTGGAGATCACAAGGAGTTTCAAATATCTCTTATATTATATGTGAATAGAACTTATATTAATATAAATAAGAAGATCAGGGACTTCGGTTTATTTCTTTTATTTTGATTTTGTATTGAGAGGTAGCACTTGGTATTCTATTTTGGTATTCTGAGGTGGAGAAAGAAGGTGGGAGTTAAAATTGACCTGGCAATTTCTAGTACAAATTAGTGTGGTGACAGTGATTTTAGTAAACATAGAACAAAAGCTTCTGGAGCATAAAGTGAAAGTGCTTTGGATGTCAATAGTTCTTTTGAATTGACATTTAGTGAAGTATGGTGGTCTCCACATGACAATGCCTTTATCTTCTGCATCTGATGTTGCTAGTCATTTCAGGTTCGATCATGATCATAGTGAAGCAGGAACTGGAAGCAGCAGTGGGGCTGGCCGTGGATCAGACAGTCCACTGAAGATGTATGGGCCAGTGAGATTTAATCCATGTCTCAGGTTAAAGTCATCTAGGAGTAAGACTCTGCAAGTGATACTATCTACTAACACTGTCTTTTAGCTAAAGGTCAAACTTTGACTCAAATTCATCACCTGAGCAGAGGAAGGCTTTATTACTCCCAAGGATATGAGACATGGAGGTTCTTAACATGGCTGTACTCAGGTCAAGAATATACTTTCACTTGGGCTTTATTCAGTTCCCCACAAAGAATGTAGGGTCAGGGATCTGTTGTCATTCAGATAATTTCATGAATAGAGGTTTATGGATGATAAGGTTTGTTGAACATCAGCTGGCAACGAATTCTAATAATCTAGTAGAATTTTAGGATGATAAATGGCTGCCAAAAGGGAGAACTGGTTCAGTGTGGATCATTTGGTAAAAATTACTCTGGAAACTGGTATTGATGGAATGAACAGAAAGTCTCATAGGACTGGACATGTGAGTCTGAGCTGTGATTCTATCTATCTCTGACCTGGTTTATGAAGCTGGGTCCTTCTGAGGATTTTAAATGGGTGCCAAACTTTAACAATCATTTTCTAAATTTGCATTTTCATTTTTCATCAAAGAGAGTGAACCATTGTCTCCAGATCTGTTGTTGGAGAAGGAAAGTGTAAATGTGTTTCGATTTTTCTGTTTCAGATCAAAGAGACCATGCCTGTAGTGGTGGAGGCTTTGAGGAAAGTGTAAGATATGATTCCAGGGGCTCTAGATACCCCATGATCTCCAGTAATCTAGTTGTGGACATCCTTGTCCCAACACAAATGAAATGAAATGCATATGAAAATGAATGCATAGGCAAAGCCAAGCTTGCAATTATGATTTTACTTCCCCAGGTGACTCAAGTGAAAAAAGTGAGCTGCCCTCTTTAGTTGGGGTTTCTACAGATTCAGAGTCCATCTAAAGCCTAAGGAAAAACAGGCAGCTGGATCTGATGGCAGTGACAGGAATATAGAGATCAGCTGTGAGTCTTCAGGGGCTGGAAACTTGAGTGCTGGAAATTAGAATTCCAGATATTTCAGTGTCAGTATCCTGTCAGATATTTCATGATTAGATATTTTTATCACATTTGCATAATACAGACCACCAGCACACTTTTAATAATCTGGTTGTACTGTGAATGGAAGAAGTAGGTAAACCAAACCATGGACAGATGAGGTTTGATGGAGAACATTTACTGAAAAGGACTTTGGGCCCATGCATGACTGAATGAAGAAGAGTCTACAGGAACTGGACCCATGAGTCTCAGGGGTGATGCTTTTTCTCACACACTCTACTAGCTGGATCCTTCTAAGAACTATAATTGTTATTGAATATGGTCCATTGGCTAAATTAATCTAACTCTGATTTTGCATGGAGAAATTACATTGTTCTTCAGTTTGGGGAGAGAGAAATGATACAGGAATGGGTCTAATGACTTTTCATAGAAAGATCACATTCTTCTGTTTTGAAAGACAGGAAACAAACAAGGATGGATCTAGTTTGGACACTGTACTTTCAGTGTTTTTGAGAACAAAGAAACATGAACTAAAATATGGTAGATTATTATAGTGTTGGATGATCAGGTGATGGATTTTAATTAGTCTGAATACAAAGCCTGAATTATTGAACTTTTGACTTATGTTCTGATGACAATTTTCCCTTTGACAGCTTTACAAGTAAAAGATCACGTTCAGAAAGTTTTTGGAAAACTAATTGGAAAAGCAACGGCCGGTGTTGGTGGCTCAGGTAGTCAAGTGTCTGTGTGTGGCAAAAGAGTCTGAATTTTGCTGAGTTTCCAAACCCTTGTTTGCTTGGCAGTTAATTATTTGCGAGTTGTAAAGCCTAGGTTCCTAGGTAGAGGCCTGGTCAAATGCAGGGTAGAGTTATGGTTGATTGTGGATCTGGGTTTAAGCCTTTTGCTGACAATGATCTTAGTGAACATGGAAGAAAATTCCTTTGACAATATAGAGTCTGGGGTTAGTTTTCTGTCAGTTATTTCATGATCAGATGTTTTGAACAGGTTTGCATAATATAGTCTACCAAGAGCCACCTAATAAAATGGCTGTGAATAGAAGAAGTGGACGTAGAACATTCACCAAAAAATAAATTGGGGGTCAGGAATGGTGGAAAAGCCTGAATTCTTCTGGAACTGGACCAATGAGTCTCAGGGGGTTGCTATTGAATATCCATTATACTAAGCTGGGCCCTTCTGAGAATTTTAAATAGTTTCAAAACTCACTGTTTAGTCAGTTGAAGTTTTATTTTCTATCAAAGGTAGAGAACTGGTTTCTCCAGTTTTGCCATTGGAGAAGGACAGATGGATGTGTTGGCTTTGGTGGTATAGGCCTTGATGAAAATGGAGCATATGGTTCTGAATGCCCTTGATACCCCAGTAATCAAGTTCTGAACTCACTAGTCCCAACATAGTGTAGCTGTGCAGACTGAGCACAGCCAAAGTCATCCTCTGATTATGATTTTACCTTTGCCAGGTGACACAAATGCAGAAAGTAAGCAGCCATCATCACTTGGAGTCTCCACAGAATCAGGAGGTGATACAAAACTCAATGGTAAATGAGCAGCTGGAGCTGGTGTAAATGACCAGAATGCAGAGATTAGCTGTGGGTCTGCAGGTGATGGAACCTTCAAAGATGAAAATAAGAGTGGCATAGGTTTCTTGACCTGCATTCCACTCCATGGATATCCAGCTTACATCATATTCTTTTTGTTTGTTTTTTCAAGACAGGGTCTCTCTGTGTAGCCCTGGCTGAACTGGAACTTGCTCTGTAGATCAGGCTGGTGTTTGAACTCAGAAATTCACATGCCTCTTCCTCCTGAGTGCTAGAACTAAAGGCATGCCTGACCAACACCCAATTATAGCATGTACTTTTATTTTACACTTCCTATGGAGGAAACACTTGCTCTTATCATGTTGTTCTGGATCTGTTAGAAAAAGAAATTAAATTCAGACTTAGATTTTGAGTCACATTTGTTTGTTGACAATGAATTAGTAAACTTACAGCAAAGGGCTCTGAATCATTTAGTGACAGTTTTAGAATGTTGCTGTTTCCTTCCTCGGAACAAATATTTGAGTTGACATGTATTGAATGTCTTTGCTCTTAAGACATCAATCCTGATACTCTTCAGGCGGCATACCTAAGACACAGAGTGACCCAGGATCAGGGAAAAGTAGGATTGGAAAAAGGAGAGATGCCTGCCGTAGATAAAATTGTTTGCTTAAGTGTGTGATCCAAGTTCAGGCAATAGTTTACAGCATTTCATTTCTCTGGAAGAGAAAGGATTCAAGTTATTTTCATTGACCTTTGGAGAAGGGAAGGTCCAGCTCAATGAACTTGAAAGTTCTAGTTGAAGTTCATCCTCTGACAAGAATCTCTGCTCAAAGTTCCTTGTCATTATTTGCTCAGGGGTGGTGTTGATAACGAGTATTGTCTGACCTAGGATCTTTTGAAGTATAATTGTTACTGACAATGGCATGGTGGCTAAATTAATCACATTTTGATTTCCATGGAGAGACCACATTGTTCTTCTGATTTTTGAGAGAGGAAACAAAGAAGGATGGATCTAGGTTGAAAACTCGTTGTTTTATAACTCGCAGTTTTCATTTTTCTATCAAAGGTAGAGAACTGGTTTCTCCAGTTTTGCCACTGGAGAAGGACAGATGGATGTGTTGGCTTTGGTGGTATAGGCCTTGATGAAAATGGAGCATATGGTTCTGAATGCCCTTGATACCCCAGTAATCAAGCTCTGAACACACTTGTCCCAACATAGTGTAGCTGTGAAGACTGAGCACAGCCAAAGTCATCCTCTGATTATGATTTTACCTTTGCCAGGTGACACAAATGCAGAAAGTAAGCAGCAGTCATCACTTGGAGTCTCCACAGAATCAGGAGGTGATACAAAACTCAATGGTAAACGAGCAGCTGGAGCTGGTGTAAATGACCAGAATGCAGAGATTAGCTGTGGGTCTGCAGGTGATGGAACCTTCAAAGATGAAAATAAGAGTGGCATAGGTTTCTTGACCTGCATTCCACTCCATGGATATCCAGCTTACATCATATTCTTTTTGTTTGTTTTTTCAAGACAGGGTCTCTCTGTGTAGCCCTGGCTGAACTGGAACTTGCTCTGTAGATCAGGCTGGTGTTTGAACTCAGAAATTCACATGCCTCTTCCTCCTGAGTGCTAGAATTAAAGGCATGCCCGACCACCACCCAATTATAGCATGTACTTTTATTTTACACTTCCTATGGAGGAAACACTTGCTCTTATCATGTTGTTCTGGATCTGTTAGAAAAAGAAATTAAATTCAGACTTAGATTTTGAGTCACATTTGTTTGTTGACAATGAATTAGTAAACTTACAGCAAAGGGCTCTGAATCATTTAGTGACAGTTTTAGAATGTTGCTGTTTCCTTCCTCGGAACAAATATTTGAGTTGACATGTATTGAATGTCTTTGCTCTTAAGACATCAATCCTGATACTCTTCAGGCGGCATACCTAAGACACAGAGTGACCCAGGATCAGGGAAACGTAGGATTGGAAAAAGGAGAGATGCCTGCCGTAGATAAAATTGTTTGCTTAAGTGTGTGATCCAAGTTCAGGCAATAGTTTACAGCATTTCATTTCTCTGGAAGAGAAAGGATTCAAGTTATTTTCATTGACCTTTGGAGAAGGGAAGGTCCAGCTCAATGAACTTGAAAGTTCTAGTTGAAGTTCATCCTCTGACAAGAATCTCTGCTCAAAGTTCCTTGTGATTATTTGCTCAGGGGTGGTGTTGATAACGAGTATTGTCTGACCTAGGATCTTTTGAAGTATAATTGTTACTGACAATGGCATGGTGGCTAAATTAATCACATTTTGATTTCCATGGAGAGACCACATTGTTCTTCTGTTTTTTGAGAGAGGAAACAAAGAAGGATGGATCTAGTTTGGATGCTGTCCGTTGTGTCAAGTCAGTGTTTGTAAAAACAGAGAAGCCTGAACTAAAAGGTGGTAGATAATGTCATTTTGAGTAGTCCAGTGCAGATTGTTTAATTTGTCTGAATGCAAAGTTTGAATAATGAAGTTTTGACCTATGTTCTCATGACAATCATATCTATTTTACAGCTGAAACCCCTGAGGAAGATGCATCCAAAATGTTAACGATCTTGGAAACATTAGCTAAGGATGATCACAATGCTGGTACCTCAGGTAGTCAGTGCCTGTGTGGGGCCTGGTCAAATGCAGGGTAGATTTGTGGTTGGTTGTGGATCTGGGTTCAAGCCCTTTGCTGACAATGATCTTAGCGAACATGGAAGAAAATTCCTTTGACAATATTGAGTCTAGGGTTAGTTTCCTGTCAGTTATTTCATGATCAGATATTTTTTAATCAGGTTTGCATAGTACAGCTTGCCAATAGCCTTCCAATAAACTTGCTGAACTGTGAAAGGAAGAACTGGATGTAGAGCATTTACTGAAAAGTACTTTGGGGCCAAGAATGGTGGAAAGACCTGAATGCTTCTAGAACCGGACCAATGATTCTCAGGGTGGATGCTATTGCATAACTACAATGACTGTGCCCTTCTGAGAATTTAAATGGGTTGAAAACTCATTGTTTTATAACTCGCAGTTTTCATTTTTCTATCAAAGGTAGAGAACTGGTTTCTCCAGTTTTGCCACTGGAGAAGGACAGATGGATGTGTTGGCTTTGGTGGTATAGGCCTTGATGAAAATGGAGCATATGGTTCTGAATGCCCTTGATACCCCAGTAATCAAGCTCTGAACACACTTGTCCCAACATAGTGTAGCTGTGAAGACTGAGCACAGCCAAAGTCATCCTCTGATTATGATTTTACCTTTGCCAGGTGACACAAATGCAGAAAGTAAGCAGCAGTCATCACTTGGAGTCTCCACAGAATCAGGAGGTGATACAAAACTCAATGGTAAACGAGCAGCTGGAGCTGGTGTAAATGACCAGAATGCAGAGATTAGCTGTGGGTCTGCAGGTGATGGAACCTTCAAAGATGAAAATAAGAGTGGCATAGGTTTCTTGACCTGCATTCCACTCCATGGATATCCAGCTTACATCATATTCTTTTTGTTTGTTTTTTCAAGACAGGGTCTCTCTGTGTAGCCCTGGCTGAACTGGAACTTGCTCTGTAGATCAGGCTGGTGTTTGAACTCAGAAATTCACATGCCTCTTCCTCCTGAGTGCTAGAACTAAAGGCATGCCCGACCACCACCCAATTATAGCATGTACTTTTATTTTACACTTCCTATGGAGGAAACACTTGCTCTTATCATGTTGTTCTGGATCTGTTAGAAAAAGAAATTAAATTCAGACTTAGATTTTGAGTCACATTTGTTTGTTGACAATGAATTAGTAAACTTACAGCAAAGGGCTCTGAATCATTTAGTGACAGTTTTAGAATGTTGCTGTTTCCTTCCTCGGAACAAATATTTGAGTTGACATGTATTGAATGTCTTTGCTCTTAAGACATCAATCCTGATACTCTTCAGGCGGCATACCTAAGACACAGAGTGACCCAGGATCAGGGAAACGTAGGATTGGAAAAAGGAGAGATGCCTGCCGTAGATAAAATTGTTTGCTTAAGTGTGTGATCCAAGTTCAGGCAATAGTTTACAGCATTTCATTTCTCTGGAAGAGAAAGGATTCAAGTTATTTTCATTGACCTTTGGAGAAGGGAAGGTCCAGCTCAATGAACTTGAAAGTTCTAGTTGAAGTTCATCCTCTGACAAGAATCTCTGCTCAAAGTTCCTTGTGATTATTTGCTCAGGGGTGGTGTTGATAACGAGTATTGTCTGACCTAGGATCTTTTGAAGTATAATTGTTACTGACAATGGCATGGTGGCTAAATTAATCACATTTTGATTTCCATGGAGAGACCACATTGTTCTTCTGTTTTTTGAGAGAGGAAACAAAGAAGGATGGATCTAGTTTGGATGCTGTCCGTTGTGTCAAGTCAGTGTTTGTAAAAACAGAGAAGCCTGAACTAAAAGGTGGTAGATAATGTCATTTTGAGTAGTCCAGTGCAGATTGTTTAATTTGTCTGAATGCAAAGTTTGAATAATGAAGTTTTGACCTATGTTCTCATGACAATCATATCTATTTTACAGCTGAAACCCCTGAGGAAGATGCATCCAAAATGTTAACGATCTTGGAAACATTAGCTAAGGATGATCACAATGCTGGTACCTCAGGTAGTCAGTGCCTGTGTGGGGCCTGGTCAAATGCAGGGTAGATTTGTGGTTGGTTGTGGATCTGGGTTCAAGCCCTTTGCTGACAATGATCTTAGCGAACATGGAAGAAAATTCCTTTGACAATATTGAGTCTAGGGTTAGTTTCCTGTCAGTTATTTCATGATCAGATATTTTTTAATCAGGTTTGCATAGTACAGCTTGCCAATAGCCTTCCAATAAACTTGCTGAACTGTGAAAGGAAGAACTGGATGTAGAGCATTTACTGAAAAGTACTTTGGGGCCAAGAATGGTGGAAAGACCTGAATGCTTCTAGAACCGGACCAATGATTCTCAGGGTGGATGCTATTGCATAACTACAATGACTGTGCCCTTCTGAGAATTTAAATGGGTTGAAAACTCATTGTTTTATAACTCGCAGTTTTCATTTTTCTATCAAAGGTAGAGAACTGGTTTCTCCAGTTTTGCCACTGGAGAAGGACAGATGGATGTGTTGGCTTTGGTGGTATAGGCCTTGATGAAAATGGAGCATATGGTTCTGAATGCCCTTGATACCCCAGTAATCAAGCTCTGAACACACTTGTCCCAACATAGTGTAGCTGTGAAGACTGAGCACAGCCAAAGTCATCCTCTGATTATGATTTTACCTTTGCCAGGTGACACAAATGCAGAAAGTAAGCAGCAGTCATCACTTGGAGTCTCCACAGAATCAGGAGGTGATACAAAACTCAATGGTAAACGAGCAGCTGGAGCTGGTGTAAATGACCAGAATGCAGAGATTAGCTGTGGGTCTGCAGGTGATGGAACCTTCAAAGATGAAAATAAGAGTGGCATAGGTTTCTTGACCTGCATTCCACTCCATGGATATCCAGCTTACATCATATTCTTTTTGTTTGTTTTTTCAAGACAGGGTCTCTCTGTGTAGCCCTGGCTGAACTGGAACTTGCTCTGTAGATCAGGCTGGTGTTTGAACTCAGAAATTCACATGCCTCTTCCTCCTGAGTGCTAGAACTAAAGGCATGCCCGACCACCACCCAATTATAGCATGTACTTTTATTTTACACTTCCTATGGAGGAAACACTTGCTCTTATCATGTTGTTCTGGATCTGTTAGAAAAAGAAATTAAATTCAGACTTAGATTTTGAGTCACATTTGTTTGTTGACAATGAATTAGTAAACTTACAGCAAAGGGCTCTGAATCATTTAGTGACAGTTTTAGAATGTTGCTGTTTCCTTCCTCGGAACAAATATTTGAGTTGACATGTATTGAATGTCTTTGCTCTTAAGACATCAATCCTGATACTCTTCAGGCGGCATACCTAAGACACAGAGTGACCCAGGATCAGGGAAACGTAGGATTGGAAAAAGGAGAGATGCCTGCCGTAGATAAAATTGTTTGCTTAAGTGTGTGATCCAAGTTCAGGCAATAGTTTACAGCATTTCATTTCTCTGGAAGAGAAAGGATTCAAGTTATTTTCATTGACCTTTGGAGAAGGGAAGGTCCAGCTCAATGAACTTGAAAGTTCTAGTTGAAGTTCATCCTCTGACAAGAATCTCTGCTCAAAGTTCCTTGTGATTATTTGCTCAGGGGTGGTGTTGATAACGAGTATTGTCTGACCTAGGATCTTTTGAAGTATAATTGTTACTGACAATGGCATGGTGGCTAAATTAATCACATTTTGATTTCCATGGAGAGACCACATTGTTCTTCTGTTTTTTGAGAGAGGAAACAAAGAAGGATGGATCTAGGTTGAAAACTCATTGTTTTATAACTCGCAGTTTTCATTTTTCTATCAAAGGTAGAGAACTGGTTTCTCCAGTTTTGCCACTGGAGAAGGACAGATGGATGTGTTGGCTTTGGTGGTATAGGCCTTGATGAAAATGGAGCATATGGTTCTGAATGCCCTTGATACCCCAGTAATCAAGCTCTGAACACACTTGTCCCAACATAGTGTAGCTGTGAAGACTGAGCACAGCCAAAGTCATCCTCTGATTATGATTTTACCTTTGCCAGGTGACACAAATGCAGAAAGTAAGCAGCCATCATCACTTGGAGTCTCCACAGAATCAGGAGGTGATACAAAACTCAATGGTAAACGAGCAGCTGGAGCTGGTGTAAATGACCAGAATGCAGAGATTAGTTGTGGGTCTGCAGGTGATGGAACCTTCAAAGATGAAAATAAGAGTGGCATAGGTTTCTTGACCTGCATTCCACTCCATGGGTATCCCACTTACAGCATATACTCTTACTTTCACTTTCCTATGGAGGAAACACTTGCTCTCATCATCATCTGGTTCTGAGTCTGTTAGTAAAAGAAAGGAAAGTTGAAATCAAATTCAGATTTGGACTTTGAGTCACATTGGTTTGGTGGCGATGAATTAATAAACATAGGATAAAGGGCTCTGAGTCATTCAGTTACAGTGTTTAGAATGTTGATGTTTTCTTCCTGAGAACCAACTATTTGAGTTGATGTGTATTTAAAAAATATTTTGTCTTAAAATGTCAATTCTACATTCTTGGGGATGCTTCCCCAAGACAATGAGAGCAACCAAGAACCAGGGCAAAATAGGATTGGAAGGAGAGATGTCTGCAGTGGATGACGTAGTGTGCCTAAGCTTATGGTCCATTGTGATCCAAATCCAGGCAATAGTTTAGAGCATTTCATTTCTTTGGAAGGGAAAGAATTGAAGTTATTTTCATTGGCCTCTGGAGAAGGAAAGATCCAGCTAAATGAAGTTGAAAGTTCTAGTTGAAGTTTGTCCTTTGACAATAGCTTATGCTAAAAGATCCTTGAGAATCTGTGACAAGGTCTCGTGTTGATAGTAGGAGCCCTTTCAGCTGGGAACCATTGAAACTTAATTGTTATTGAATATGGTATGGTGGCTAAATTAACCTCATTCTGATTTTCCATGGAGAGACCAAGTTGCTCTGTTCTGACAGAGAGTAATCAGGCAAGGAAGGATCTAGTTTGGTTGCTGTACTTTGTGTCAAGTCAGTGTTTGTGAGAACAGAGAAACCTGAAATAAAGGTGATAGATTATGTCATGTGAAGGTGGTCAGGTGCAGATTATTTAATTTGTCTGAATGCAATTTTGGATATTGAACTTTTTGTCCTGTGTTCTGATGGTATCATTTTACCTTCTACAGTTGATATGCATAGTGGAAGTGGAATGAAGATGTTAATGAAACAATTAACAGGGGAGGTTGGGAGAAAGCCGCATGCCAGTGGCTCAGGTAGTCAGGTGTTAGTGTGTGGCAATCAAATCTGGATTTTGCTGAGCTTCTAAATACATTGTTTGATTGGTAGTTGAGTTATTTGCCAGTTGTAACATCTGGGTTCTTTTGTAGAGGCCTTGTCAAATACAGGGTAGTGTTGTGGTTCATTGTGGATCTAGGTCCCAGGTCTTTGCTGATAATGATCTTAGTGAACATTGAAGAAAATTACTTTGACATTGGAGAGTCTGGATATGATCTGTCAAATTTTTTCATGACCAGATGTCTTTGATCACATTTGTATAATACAGTCTGCCAACTGTGAGTGGAAGAAATAGGACTGATAGAATGAGCATAATTCTTATGGAATTGGAACATTGAGTATCTGAGGTGATGTTCTCAGCCACTTTTACTAAGTTGAATCCTTCTGAGAATTTTAAATAGTTTCCAAATTTTCTTTGTTTTGTAACCTGCATCTTCATTTTCTAACAAAGGTAGAGGAGTATTTTGCCAGCTTCAACTATGAAGAAAGGAAAAGTGCATGTGTTTGGATTTGTGGTTATTCTGATTTATATAAACTTTGTGGCTATGGTTATAGTTATGTAGACTTTGAAAGAAATGGGGGACATGGCTCTTAGGGCTCTAGATACGCTATGATCTCTAGTAATCTATCTGTGAACATCCTTGTCCCCACACAGTGGAGGTCAGAAGAGGGATGTATAGCCAAAGCCATCCTTCTGATTATGATTCTACCTTTGTCAGGTGTCTCAGGTAGTCAGCACTCCTCAGTTGGAGCCACCACAGGTTCAGAAGGGCATCTGAATCCTCAGGATGAAAAATCCTCTGAGTTTAATGGAAATGAGGTGGATGGAAGGAATAGTAATGAGTCTTCAGGGACTGGAAGCATGACTGTTGAAAATAAAAATTATTCAGGTATCTTGACCTGCATTCTAGTCCTAAAATATCCTAACAAGTAGCCTCCTTCATAATTTCTCTTAATCACATTTGATTTTTTCCATCAGAAAACCACAGTTCATCTTCTGTGTCTACAAATGCCAATATTGCTTCTTCTGGACCACATGGCTCTGCTGGCTCTGATGGTAGTGGCCGATGTACCTGTTCTACTGATGAACATATGTCTGGACCTGTTTCTGTTCCTTAGCTATTTAGAGTCATTTCTCATTGGAAAAATCATGATTTTTGAAATTTATCTTTAAAACAATAAAAATCATTAACATTCCTATTCATAATTTACAATCAAGTCAGAATTTTGAAGTCTCAATCTATTTAGTTGTTATCAGGTTAAAAGGCTTTTTTGTTGGCATATAAGGAGCCAGGGCTTATGTCTGTTTTCTGATTTGTCTTCATTCTAAAGTGATTTGGAATCTGCTATAGTAGTTAGTGTCATTCTGGATGTGTTTGGCTTAATCTTTATATCTTAGATGAAGAGTTGATTGGCTAGGTAACTTTTGCAGACACATTTTAGAGATGTATAACCAAGTTGATCCCTATTTGCAATATTGTAAGAATTCTATAAATTGTTAAGATAATATTTGTGACTGATGTGTCATCTACTTTGATAATGTTAACCATTGGGAATTAGCATAGGAAATGCCCCTTCACACCAATATGGGCTTGAGACCTTCTAATGAAATGAGTATTCAGAAAAGTATTCAGTATTCGTGAGAACAGGATATTATTAATATCTGGCTACAGTGAGAAATCTAAAATCAAGTGATACGTTATACTGTAATAAATTTGACTTTAGCTCAGGATTGACTATTAATGAATCTGCTAAAAATGGCTTTGTCATGCAGCAATAAAACTGTTGTATTTTAGTTCTTCATCTTTGGGTATAAAAATTTATAGTCATCACATATGTTAAATTAATAAAATTTAAATCATTATCCATTGTCACTGATTTTACTTGATTGTTCTTTTATGGAGGTAGTCAAGAGACATTGAAGTTTTGTATCCTGTGTTCGTTGGTGAGAGTTCAGGTATATAGCTTTGCTTTCGTTGTTGAGAAATATATTGAGAATTAACACCTTTTTCAAGCAAAGTTGGAGTTTATTTAGAACAGATTCTGACAGATTTTTAAAAGTAGTCATTAAGGGAGAAAGGTTGGTGCCTAGGAAGAGTAAATGTTTGAAAGTAGGGTGTTGTTTCTCAAGAGAGAATGACATTGAAGTCTGTCTATCTGCCTGTATGTCTGTCTATTGATCAATCAATATCAATATCCCTCAATATCTGATTTTTGTGCTTTTGAAATTACATTGTTCAAAGACTTTAAAGATTATGTAAAGTACCTTGGGAAAATTTTTATCTATGAAATTTTTCTTTAGTAATTGACATAAGGTAGTTCATAGGTACATTGAATAGAATTATAGAATGGTAAGATAAAACCATTAGTCAAATGCCTAAGAAATTCTCAGTAAATGCTTATAAACTTGTTTCTGAGATGATCTCAATTTTTAGCCAGCATAGGGAGTGGTTTCTTTCCTCTTCAATGTCCCATTAGCTTGTCTTGTGATTCTATCCTGAATTCTTCTTTTCTTTCAAACTTTTTATTTTCTCTTAAGTGTTGTTGATGACTGAAGTACAGTTTTTTTTTTTTTGAAAATTTATATGGCTGAATATCATTGTAGATCCTACCAATATAGGGGTCAAAAGTTTTGACATTTCTGATCTAGGGGAAACATGAAAAGGTTGAATCTTAGAGGTCATTCCATAGGAATCTGGAGAAAAAAAAGTAATCATCATGCTAGACAAGAAAATAAAAAATATACAGTAGACTGATCATTGTGTCTAATCCTGAAATGAGCACTAAAAATAGGAAGACATTTATCTACGATGAGTTGACTAAGAATGTTGCTGGTAAACTATAAAGCTGAAGGAAATATCGGATACCTTTGCTTTGGGTGTGTACATCTTGGGGGACTGAGGATACATTTCTCAAGGTGCCGGGTGTGTACAGTCAGTGCTCCATTTTAAAATGGCATGGGCTTCCCTTATGTTGTCAGAAGATCAAGGCCACCTGCTTTGTAGGAGGGCTGTACTCATTGGTTTAATATCTGAGTTTAGGAGTGAGATCTCTTGGGCTGTAAAGTTAGAGGACTTTTGTCTGCTTGTTTCTGTTGCTGCTGTTAGAGGTCTTATTTGTCATGTAACACCCTCAAACTCTTGTTGAGGAATAAATATGGAGGCTAAATGCTTATACCAGTGGGAAAAAAGAACAGATATTGTCCAACTATGGTAAAATGAGAAGACCTCCAGGGTAGTTAATAATCTTCATCCAGTGACTTTTCCTTATACCCAATGGAATCCTAATGTACAATTCTCTCCAATACACGCTGGGGCAAAGCTCACGCAGAGAATGTTTCCATTAAACCATTTAGTGAAAATAGAAATAACTCATATGATTCTAGATCTCCATGTCTGGCTAGTAAAGACAAACCATTTTCTCTACTATTATTATGGTTAATTACTGTTTGTGGCAGGGATCCACCCTAACCAATGGGCAAAGTTTCCAAACAAAGGGGAGCCAATTGGCAGAGCTGCCCTTTCATAGGAATGAACCAAATGCCACCATCTTACATCTGAAGTTGTCCTTTCTCACCAACTGGTAAACCTTGAGACACTATATAGGAGACTAATTTTATTGGGAGCTTAGCCACAACCCCTGTTTGGGGTGAATCTCTGCTAAAGAAAAAACTGTCCCTGGGCCTGGTTTCAAGATCAGTAAGATTTACTGGCCATAAACATTAAAACTTGATGCTATTTAAAAGATGAAAGACTTTTGTTATTCATCCCAAGTAAGTTCTACTGCTATTTTCAGTCATGATTCTGTAAAGACACCCCAAGACCAGAAATAGTAAACAGCTGAAATCCACAAACTCATCAGGCTTCTTCCATAGTATCTCTTAAATATTGCCATGGCCAGTCTAAAAGGGAATTAGTTTCAAGGTAAACAGGGCTTATTGAAATCAATTTAAAAATTGTTAAAAGCTAAAAACCTAAACATGGTTATGTACTGAGAATATTAGATACAAAAGAATGATTTCTGTCTACCCAGAAATATTTACATCCTTTGAGAGGTATCTGAAAAAAATCAGATTGTCAATCCTGCCTCTCCCCACCCCCTCCACCCCTCATCCCTGGTAGAATGTTTTTGCTGGGCTAAGCGAAGTCAGTAGTTTGGTCTCAATTCCTGAGTTACTACATAGTGGACAGGCCATATCATGTGACCAGAATAGTTTAGTGCTGTGGGACCCCAGCTGGGAGAACAGTTCCCAGATTTTACAACAGGGTACTCTTGAGGAGTGAGGGATAAGGGATATTACATAGAAGGATGGGGGGGGGGGCAGAAACAAGGATAGCCTTGAGAAGGCCTGGATCATTATCCACCAGCCCTTCCTGTCTCTTCTAAAGGCTTTTTATAGGAATGCCGAGGGGTGGAACAAAAGACCTCTCCCTAGCTCAGCCAAGTGCAGACCCTTCCAATCACAGACCCTTCTAATCACCCAGTAATTGTACTTGGTCAAGCAATCCTCTAATGCAGCCCTGCTGGGTAAGCAAGCTCCAATCTCACTAGGAAACCTTTGTGGGCCTCCACATAGTGCATCTCTTTCCAGGTGACTCAGTTATAAGTTCCAGTGACAATTTCCAGTGATCTGCTTTCAGCCACAGAATCTAATAGTTTCCCTTGATTCTAACAGCCATTTTTAGTCAAATCAAAAAGTTGGCCTTTGAATGTTCTTTCAGTTATGAGTGAGGACTGTAAAACCATATCTTTGTCATTTTGCCATATAGAAGGCATAAATCATGGACTCTCCACCCCATGGCTGATAATTGTAAATCCTTTAAACATTTGGATATTAAGGGTTCCGTAAATCTTTTGGTTTGGGGTGTTTCCTTTAACAGTTGGTTACTATATAAATACATTTAGAAAGGAGTCCTAGGTTGTTTGTTCTGGCAGAAAACAATTCCCCCCATACATTTTTTTTCCCCCAGTATATAAAGTTACACAAGGCATCTCAATGGTGACCACTGTTGCCTGAGGCAGGCTTCCCTAGGAAACACTGGACAGCTGTAATCTCCCACAATATCTATCATTGCAGCCAAAGGACTCCCCTTTTGTGGAGGGGCAATGTCCTGAGTTCCTAGAAGTCCATCCAGGGAAGTTATTTTTCAGTACCTTGATTTTCCATAGCAATGTCAAGCATCAGCCCTTTCAAAATGTTTTTATTTTACCCCTGTTCCTCTGAGGGGCCTGTTTGTATGCCTGGGGAAATACATTTGTATTTCTTGTGTCTGACCTTTCCCCTGGCACTTTGTCTGTGCTTTACCACCATTGCTGACACCCCAGAAACCAAATTTAAATGGCATAGATGTAGCCAGACACCATAGCGTCTGCTTTTGAAGCTCCTGCCTAATGTTTAACTTCAAGTGCTCTAGCAGATCATGGATGGGGTGGATGTTGGGGCGGGCCAACTCATAACCCTGGTTCTAGGCCTGGGTAGTTGCAGGGTTGGTCAGCTTATCATCTCTCCCCCATCCTCACCATCAGGGTGAGCTCTCCAGCATTGCCCCGACTGGTTTACTCCTAGCCGTGATGTGCAATGGAGTGGGACCAATTCCCTTCTTTTCACACCCTCAGGTCAGCACTCCCACACCTCTACCATCAGGACCAGCTCCACTCTGTTGCCCAGGTGAGGTGCAGGGGCCACTCTCTGGAGTGCTGCAGCTGCTGAGGGGCGAAGAGCTCGCTCATTCTTATGACCTGAGGGCCAGCTCTTCCACCTGTCACAGGAGGTGGGGCATCTCTCCTCCACCCACACCACCATATGAAGGGCAGGACCAGGTCTCCCATGCTCACATTCTCGAGGCCAGTTCACCCGCACCTTTGTTAATCCGGTCAGCTTGGCTGTGTTGCCCAGGCAAGGTGCAAGACCTACTTTGCTGAGTGCAGCATCTGATAAGGGGGGAGGTCAGCTCCCTTGCCCACCACAGGTGCCAGCAGCAGGGTGGGAGCACATCTTTCCCTTGCCTTCACCACTACATGGTAGATGAGGTAGGTGTGGCCACCAGCTATCCCACTCTCACTCGCTCAGGGCCAGCTCACCCACATCTCTACCACCAGGCTCAGCTCTACCTACCGTGCTGCCCAGGTGAGGAGCAGGGCCCACTTTCCTAGTGATGGAGCTGATAAGGGGGAAGGTAGGCTCTTCTATAGTAGGTGGTGAGGGGCAAGGGGTAAGTGGGGGGATATCTTTCCCCCACACACCTACACTAAATGCATCATTTTTATAAATTGAAAAGCACATTCATCCTCCACAAACCTTTGAGGCTCATACTCTGGGTTTTCCTTACCTGCCTATTTCCGTTTTGGATCAGTCTGTTACTTTTAAGACAAAATCTTTTATATCTCTTGTTTTAACATGGGTTTAGACCCCTTGTTCACCCACTTTCTCTTTAACACTATTTGAAAATATATTTCTGTACCTAAAAGTTCTCCTATCTTCCTCTGGCTTGATGTTTCATGCCTGATTTACTATTCTTTACAAAATTTCCATATTTTGAAATGATAATAAATATTTTAATGGAAACCCAAGAAACTATTTAAGTAGAGAAAGCATTGACTTTGCATCTTAAACATCTAACTGATATAAATACAGGAAAAGCTTATATTAACAGCCATGGAGACATCCTTATCTTCTCTTACTGATAAGTTTGTTTATATATTTTTTATTGAGGCAGAATTTTATCATGTACCCTTAGCTGGCCTGAAACTTGGTACAAAGCCTCAGTCTGGCCTTCAACTTTTTGGATTTATCTTTCTTCAGCTTCCTGAGTGCTTGGATCACTAATGTGTACCACCATCCTGGTCATTAATAAGATTATCATGTGTTAAAATATTTTGTCCTATTTTTTAAGTTGGGAAATAATATTGAGAATTGAACCCAGGGCCTCATGCCTACTAGGCAAGTGCTCTACAGTTATGCCACATCCCAGCCCAGTAAGTTTAAATTAATTTATTTGTTAGATGTTTTCAAGTTCCATAGCTTAAAAAGAATTTGGATTAAGTCTGTATTTACAAGCTGATTAAGAATCCTGTAAATACTGTATATGCACACCTTCAGATAATGCATACTAATCATTAAAATAAACTAAATAAAAAGGCTTATAGCTTTCATTATCCATCATCTCTAATTCCAAATCTGTGCTTCCAAAGGTGTTATTCTTAGTGAAAACAAGGTTGAAGATTTTTTTATATAAAAGCCATTGCACTTAACTTATCATTGACAAAGCCATAACAACAACAAATATAATCAGTCAAAGTGAAGCTTGTGATGAAGATAAGACAAATCTTCTTTTCCTCTGTGAAGAACTAACCATCAAGGAGACACCCTAACAACTGGAAATTTCTTTTTAAAGGTTTACGTGTGTGTGTGTGTGTGTGTGTGTGTGTGTGAAGGCTTCATGAGTGATGATGTTGCAAAGGCCAGAAAAGGGTATAGCATCCCTTGGAATTGGAATTATAGGAGCTGCCTGATGTGGATGCTGGGAACCCAACTCAGTCCTTCTAGAAGAGCAGCAAGTGTTCTTTGCTGTTAAGCCCCAGAATTTTCTCTTTTAATGACAGTTTTTTGGTCAAATTTCTCAACCTTCTTGTTTATAATGACACGAAACTGTATCCCCTATAATCATGTGCATATCCAAAAGAAATAGGAAAGGAAGAAGAAAATCTCGGGACTAAATATTGCTGGCCAGGAATATTTTCCATTGTGGAAATGTATTTATGAGCTTTCTGCCTGAAAAAGTCATCTCTTCCCTGTCCTATACTGCCTCCAGAGGCCCTTGGTCAGGTTTTCTGAGCACATGATTGAATCTTATTCCATCACTTTGCAGAAAAAAAAAAGGCATCACTAGAATAAGAGTTAGGGTTTAATGTCTTATGATACACCTATAGGGTCTAAATTTGTCTATTTGGGTCACAGGAAATCTTGGAGGCTCCCTTTCAAAAGATCATTTAGTCCCAGGATTCAGAAATAAAGGTGGGAATCAGTGTCTCAAAACTAGAGACTTTGAGGCTGTGAAAGCAATCTGTTAAAGTGGAGTCAGAGAAGAGACTGGTCCAGCTCCATATCTGTGAGGCTGATAGCTTTAAAGAAAGCAGGCCCAGCAGGAAGATAGGGAGTACTGCTGAGGAAGTTTGGGGATGGGATTGAGGCATGCCATGCAGAGGAACAGCTACCCCTAATGTGTTCTGGGTCCAGGGTGTACCTCTTAATGAGGTTCACTCCTATAAGTGCCATCCCTGAGTTGGTTCACCATAGCCAGATTTGGAGCACCTCTGATGTGGGAATGGGAGAGGTATAGGACATGCTTGGATGATACTTAGAATGATGTCGTCCTGCTGACTTGTGAATTTTTCTATCTGACACAGGAGTGAGGTAGAAAACTATGTAGGCAATTCCTCTGTCTGGTGCTGGTGGTACACATTAAATAGTAAGTGGGTCTCTAGCCAGTAAACAGAAGAAAAGTTAAAGAAGAGAGAGAGAGAGAGAGAGAGAGAGAGAGAGAGAGAGAGAGAGAGAGAGAGAAAGGAATAAAGATGGAAGGAAGGAAAGAAAGATATAAATAAAAATAATAACATGAAGGAACTTAGTAACTATTGAGAAATCTCACCACCAGCATCTCTGAGTATGCCTCAATGTTTCAAGAAGAGTGTGTGTGGTGGGGTGTCAATGGTGATGGGAGCCTTTTGGCTGACCTTTGCTGCCACCTGTAGCATCCTGGGAGTTGCTTTTGGGTCCTCCATGGAGGTGCGGAGTCTTTACTAAGACGCCAAATTTTCAGATGAATTAATATGAAATAGTTTTAGAGTTTATTGGAAGTGTTTCAACATAGATTGCAGCATGGGTAGAATGATGGAAGGTGGAGAGATGAGAATGAGTGGAGGGAGAGAAATGGGGAGCTTTGGCATGAATGGAAAGAGGAAAGGGAAGGGAGAATGAGCAGGAGTGCTGGGAAGGAAAGGAAGAGAGAAGCAGAGATGGGAGAAGGGAAGGAAGATCTGAGCAGGAGTCGGGGAGGGAGGGAGGAGATAAGCAGGAGAGGATGCACAGCACACCCAGGAAAAGCACAGTGCATGCACAAGGTTAGGTTTGGCTAGGTAGCATAAACAGAGTTAACTACTTTTTATGTTTCTACTGTGAGTAAGGTTCCAATTAGAGACTTTTCTGGCATTTTAATGTTGAAGCATGGCTGCTTTGATTTTACCCAAGGAGATTTTTAGTAAATAGCATATGGGTTTTTTGGGGGGTGCGGGGGGGGGGGTTAGTGTACCAATGGCAGTAAATCTAGTGGCAATGGAAGGTTCTGGATTTACTTTGTTGTGTTTTCCCGCCCAAAGTTTAGTGTTTTTTCTTTTATGACAAAGATATTTTATACAATATAATCAGATTACAGTTTCCCCTCCCCCTACTTCTTGCTTTTCCTCCCCATCTTCCTTCTCCACCAGGTCCACACCCTTTCTAAGTCTCTCATTAGCAAGTAAATGGGTGTTTAAGGAATAATAGTAAGAGAGAATAAGAGAAAACAAAAGCAAACACATCATAGTAGGATGAAACAACTAAAGAGAAGAAAGATCTAAAGAGAAGGACATGAAATGCACGGAGATGCAGAGACACACACATGTGCACACACGGACATTCCATAAAAACACAAAACTGGAAGCCGTAATACATAAACAAAGACTACCCTGACAATACATTGTGAGACACAGAATCTCCCAGACACCTTGGGTTTATTTGTTGTCCATCAATTGCTGGGCATGGAGCCTGCCCTTAAGAGTGGTTTGTTTCCCCAGTGAGACTCCCTTGGAGAAAACTAAATTTTCATTTACAACTTATTACCAACTGGAAATAGCTTCCAGGTTAGGGATGAGGGAATGTGTCCACTTCATTTGGCTCTCGTCCTAGGTTTCTTGATATCCATAGTAAAGGCATGGTTCATCTAGTTAGTGTTTTGCACACTCCCAGTTCCTCTGGGCAAGAATCCTTTGTTCAAGACACCTACATATCCCAAATGTTAAGCAGCTTAGTTTCACTGAAACTGAAATAAGATACTTTCATTAGTGTGTGCACAACTCTTTGCTCTTCCCCTTATGATGTTTCTGGAATAAGTTAACTTTTTATCTGACATATTATTATTATTATTATTATTATTATTATTATTATTATTATTATTATTTTGCTTCAGTAGAAGTTGAGTTGATAACATGCCTTTTTTTTTGGATACAGCTTCTCAAGGCCCAAGTATTCAAGCATGAGGATTGCTGAGCTTGTATCCATGGTTTATCCATCAGATATTTAAAACTGTATTTTACTATGCATAATTCTCTATTAAAACAGGTACCACAAGCTCATCTGAGTATACTACATCTGGACCACCCAGTACTCCAGGTAATTTGATTTGTGGCTTTGGGTGTTTAAAAAAAAAAAGAGACATGCACATGCAAATGCAAGTTTGAAGGGTTCTGTTGGTTACTAATTTACAGGGACCTGATATCACTGTGCCACTGTGTTTACAATATTGAGCCTCTTAGTGTTTCCTGAGGAAAAGATTTAGGACACCAATGAGGTGTGTAAAGAAATTTTATTATTATGAGAAAAATTATGTTTTAGGGAAATTTTAGTAAAGCACAACATCTCCTTCTCCTTTATTACTTTAAACATAGTTATAAACTGCTCTAAACAAATTAGGAGTGTAATCTATGTCCTCACAATTTGAGTAAAGCTACTCTATGGTAAAGAGAGTAGTTAGACAATTCATAAGCAGACAATAAAAGCATTGTAAAAAGTGTTTAAAAATTTTCATGAAATACCTACTTCCATTATCCTGACATTTAAGCCTGGCCCTGAGATTTCATATCAAATTACTTATCTAGATCAAAGGGTGATTAGAAATATACGTGCAGATTTGAAATTTCAAGGTACTTGTCAGGAAATAACATTTTCCACATGCATACATGATTGCATCATTAGTATTAAATAATAGTGGTGGATAAAGCCGCACCTCGGGCTTGCCTGTTTTGTGGCTTCTGGTAAAGACTGGCTTATAATGTAAAAGATTTGCTTATTTTTCAAGCAGAGCAGATGGCTGTATAATAGATATAGGATGTTAGTGATTGGGCATGATCCCAAATGAATTGTCCCTGAGGATTTCAGAACACACAAATGACTTATTGGGCCTGGAAACAAAAGTGAATTTTAGAGATTATTATCCATATGAGTTTGGCAAATCTTAGCTCTCAAGAGCAATTTTACATATTCAGGATAAGAAACCGCACCTTGACAACAACATTTAACTTCCCAATTAGAAGTCCCATATCCTTTTAAATACGTCTTAAGTCAATGTATGTTTCAACTTAAATATTATCTATACCTTGTGTTGAATAGAAAAAGGATCCCATATTCCAGAAGCAACTCCCACATACTCAGAAGCCAACGAAGATGCCGGTAAGTGACTATAACTCAGTATCAGTTCAGTTCATGTGTTTAGTCTAACCTAGTACCGGAAAGAGGTCACAAAGTAGCAAATATCTGAAAGTAATTGAAAACAATTATCCTTCCTTCACCCATTTATTTGACTACTGCATGTTTGAATGATATGACATACACACTATTTGTTTTTCGTGCTCAGGAATACAGCATGTGAAATAATCTATGTGCACATATATACATGCGTTTCTACTTAAAAACTGCAATCTAATTTTTCCACTCATATGATATAAATGGTGTCACATCCACACAGGATAAAATCTCCCTACTAAAAGCAAAATCAACGAGGAAACTTCAGCTTCCTTCCCTTCCTCCCTCATATTAGACACAATATCCCCCCTCCCAAGGAAAAATAGATGTTTCGATTAGAGTTGTGTTTTAGCCAGACTGATCATTGCAGGCGTCTCATGGGATCTACTTCTGCTTTCCTTTCAGTTTTACTGTAGTAAGAAAAGTCAAACAACTAAAGCACTTAGCGACTGGGCAAATTGAACCTTATCATGATTTTTTTTTTTTGTACATGAATATAAGAAGCAGTTAGAAGTATGTTCATTGGTCTCAACAACTGTGAATTTTTCTCTGATTGCTGTGTAGGTGAAACGGTTACGTGGGGTAATGGCGCATACAAGGCTCTCAATGGCCGCCTCTTTTCCTTTGAGTCTTCCTGCGCGTACACGTTTTGCCGTGACTGTGCTGAACCCGGAGGAGACTTCAATATTGAGATCAAAAGAAATATGAAAAGTGATATTGAAGAAATAAAAGCTGTGATTGATGATGTTGGCATCTCTGTTTTGAATAATACTATTTTTGTTAATGACGAAAGGTAAGTAACAGAATGTACTGCCTAAGCTTTACAGAATAGTTTGGAATATGAACTCAAATCAACCAGACACAAAAGCCAAGTTAAGTAAGGAATGGATGGCAGGCCCCTCTTTCAATGCTTGTCTATGGCAAGTTAGATCGCAACCAGTGACTCTGTTGCACAATGATACGGTGCCTAGATTTAGTGTAAAATGTAGATTCCACAAAATAGTTACCAGAGCATTGCCATTTTCATTGACGTGCTCAATGTTAAATACACAGTTGAAGCAGCACAAAGCAGAAATTGAGGACATCACAGCTCCTAGACCATTATTTTTCAGAAGTAACAACTCATATTTCAGACAGGCCAACTCTTTGGCAGCTTTCGGGGATCAGAAATTGAGAGGCAATTGATATTCTACTCATGAATATTTCAAACTATTTGATTTTTTTTTTCTGGCACCGCATCAACATTCTCCCTCTTCATTTTTCTGAAATCCCAAGGCTGTAGTACTTAGTCCTAAACAGCCCTTGCTACAGTAGAACTATTCCTACCACTTACACACACTTTTTTTTTTAAAATACTTTTCAGGGTACAGGTACCATACAGCAATAAGATGATTCACATTAAAAAACAAGGCAATCACTATGTTCTGGACAGCCGCAGAAAAACCCTGTCTTTAAGGTGGAGCAAGAACAAACTCTCAGTAAGTGACCAGTGATTCTCGTTGAACTTTCTGGTTTTTGGTCTTTGGTCTTAGTCATAAAATAAATACACCAGGAAAGAATAAAGTAAGATTTGTTGATAAATCTTTCTACGCTCAATGTGATGAGCCTTATCTTGCCTGACAGTCAAAGTTGTTCCATATGCAGCCACCCTAGATGGCTGATGATGGGGCAGACTGTGCAGGCAAAGGAAGGCAAACTTGTTGGCGATGCGATTCCTGAGTGTGCAAATGAGTGGGTCTCTGCATCTGTAGCTGTTCCTTGTGCCTTTTCTGGGGCTCTTTCCCTTTGTTTGTTTTGTCCTGTTCTGACGCGTTAGTTTTTGTTTTAACATTATATTATATTGTATTGTATTATTATCCCTTCAAAGTCTGCTTTCTAATGAGAGACAGAAACGGTGTGCATCCAGATGAGAGGGGAAGTAGGGAGGAAATGGGAAGAATCAAGGGAGGGAAACTGTGATCAGAATATATTATGTGAGGAAAAAAAATCTATTTTCAGTAAAAGGAAAAAAAAATCCACCTCTTAGTGGTGGAGCATGTCTTTAACCCAGCACTCAGGAAGCAGAGGCAGGTGGATCTCTGTGACTTTTGAGGCCAGCCTGGTCTACAGAGTGAATTCCAGGACAGCCAGGACTGTTACGTAGAGAAACACTGTCTCCAAAACAAAACAAAATAATCTGCTTGAGGACACAATAAGCATTGGAGTCAGATTTGTTCCAAGTTCAAGCTACAGATTCGTTAAGAAAGACACCATTCCCCCAACTGATCAGTGCACCCAGGACTGCATAGGAAGAGATCCTGTCTTTTGGTTTGGTTAAAAACTGTCTTGAGACATTTTTAATGTTTTCTGAAAATACCAATGTTATTTGTTTTTACAGCTCACTCTTTATAACCATTATACAACCTGTGGTCTTTGTGGCAACTTCAACAGCACTCCAGGTGAGACCAGACAGATGATTAATAAGAAAATTACTTTCTAAAAGAAAATTTAATTTTTTCACATTTAGATAAGTTTACTAATAATTTACATTTGTCTAAAGGAGGAGAAACAGAATCAAACTATAATTTACCTTGCCAAGACTATACGTAGCTTACAAATAATGTACAAGTGAATATCTGGAAATCATGCTTTGATTTGCAGGTCAAGATATTAATGAGCACATTGCCAATAGTAAAATTTCCAATGACTGTCCCAGCGCTTTGAGTAAGAACAATGAAGTTTGCGAGGATGGAGTACAGGTAGGAAATCTGGTTTCATTTCCAACAATTTGGGCACTAATCCTCCTAATTTATTAAAATAAAATTTATTGTATATTTT
The DNA here is from genome assembly GCF_903995425.1 of Onychomys torridus. Taxonomy (NCBI): domain Eukaryota; kingdom Metazoa; phylum Chordata; class Mammalia; order Rodentia; family Cricetidae; genus Onychomys; species Onychomys torridus. Next base: position 56,565,825 of record NC_050458.1, read on the forward strand.
AAAATATATAATATGATATTATGGGGTGCTTTAATTAGGGCATCTCTTGCTGTGAAGAGACACCATGACCACAACAACTCTTATAAAGGAAAACATTTAACTGAGGTGGCGGCTTACATTTTGGGGGTTCAGTCCATTATCATCATGATGGGAGCAAGGCAGCATGCAGGCAGATATGGTGTTGGCTACATCTTGATCAGAAGGCACAGGAAAGTGTACTGTCTCACTGGACATGGCTTGAGCATATATGATCCTTCAAAGCCTCCCGTTACAGTGACACACTTCCTCCCAACAAGACCACACCTACTCCAACAAAAACACACCTTCTAATAGTTCCAGTCCCACCATTTTCTTTCAAACCCCCACACGAGGTATATAAAAAGAATTATCAGATTACTGTAATGAAGAAATCTAACATATCCTTTGTATCATATAGTTATTCATTTTTTGTAGTTGTGCCAAGAAGAGTTGAAATCTACTCATTTAGCATGAGTATCTTGCATGGTGCATTTGCTTTACTGTAGTCCTCACAATGGACACATGAGCTCAGGATTTGCTCATCTTATGTATGACTATGTTATAACTTCTGGCACGTGCCTCTCTATTTCTTCTTCCCAACCCATACCCACTGCTTCCTTTTCTCCATATATTTGACTGTCTTTATAGATTCTTCTTATAAGTGAGATTATGCAATTTAGAAAATTATTTCATAAAGCATAACATTCACCAGACTCATATATTTTGTAATAGCCTGCAATATTTTGTTCGTTGTTTTAGAGATGAATAATGTCCTACTGTATAACCACAGATTCTTCGTCTGTTTCTCCTGCTATAGCTGTTCAGGTTGTTTCCATTTCTTGGCTGTTGAGAACAGTGCTGTATGAATGTGAAACAGGAATATCTTTTTGAGAGCAGATTTCACTGGGTCAGAGTCTTTATGTACCCGAAACGTCTATGCTGGTTTTTTTTTTTTTTTTTTTTTTTTTTTTTTTTTTTTTTTGCAATAGCTATAAAAGAGTTCCTTCTTTGTATCTGTGCTCACCTTTATTACTTTCTGACTTTGTGTTGATAGCCATTCCAGTGGGTTTGGTCTATATTTACCTAATGATTAATGACACTGAACACTTTCCCACACTCCTATTGGCACTCTTGTTTCTTTTTGGGAAATGTCAATTCAAGCTATTGTCCTAGGTCTAGTTGATTTGTTCCTGCATTACTGAGTTATATGAGCTATTAATCAACTTTGCAATCAGCCCTATATCAGATCATGATTCGCAAACATTTTCCTGATCTCGATCTCTAGGTTCCCAGTGGACAGGCAGGGCTTACTTCTCCTCCAGAGCATTCACAATCTAAGTGGTTCCCTAACTTCTGACCTGAGCATGCTGTTTGAAATGTCCCTGACTTTCATTTTTAAAAAGTTACACAGAATAACATTTCTTTTTTTCCCCCTTAACTTTTATTGATTCTCTGTGGATTTCACATCATGCATCCTGATCTCACTTTATCTCCCTGTCCCCTCATCCCCTCACTTCTGTCCTGTGCCCATGCACCCCCTCCAGAAAAACCCAAATTTAAAAGAAAAACAAAACAAAACAAAAAAAACAACAACACAAAAAATAAAAAAGTAGAAGAATCTCATTGCGGAAACTATAGTGTGGACCATTGAGTCACACAATTTACCCTTTAGTCCATTCACCCTTACTTGTAAATGTTCATTGCCATGAGTCATTGGTCTGGTTCAAGGCCTCTGGCTTCTGCTACATGATGGATAATAGACTCTCACTGGGGCTCTTCTTGTATCCTGTTGTTGTCCTGTGTCATGGAGATCCTGCAGTTATGATTTGTCGGTTCTTCCCCTTCACAAGCTCCAACAGTTCACAGATGTGGTGAATGCTGGGGTGGGATAACTCATAGCCCTGGTTCTGGGCCTGAGTGGTAGCTGGGTTGAGCTCTTCAGCACTTGCCTAGTGCATCCAATGCATTCTGCAGTGAAGGGCTGGGCCAGTTCTCCTGTTCTTAAGTCCCCAGAGCCAACCTATTCACACTCACACCACCTGGGGCAGTTCTTCTCTTTTGCCCAGGCAGCCCTCTCTTGCTCGACTGCTGCAGGGGTATATGAGGAGGGGTAGAGTCAGCTCTCCTGCTCTCATGCCCTCAGGGCTGGCTCACCTGCTCCCTGGACCACAGGGCCAGCTCTAGTGTGCTGCCGCTGGTAAGGGGTTAGGATAGCCCTCTCACTTTCGTGATCCTGGGGCCAGCTCTCTCTCCTGCTGCAGGTAGCATGGGGGCAAAGCAGGGAAGGACATCTTTCCTTTATCCGTGCTGCCACATGGCAGATAAGGGGAGGGGGTCAGCTCTGCTGCCCTCTTGCTCCCAGAGCCAGCTCACATATATCCTGACAACAGGGTCAGCTCTAGTGTACTACCCAGAAAGGGTGCAGATCCCACTCAGGGAGCAGCTTGTGAGGGCAGTACTCTCACCTGCTGTAGATGGTATTGGGTAAGTGCAGGGGTTGGGAGGAGGGTGGGGACATCTTTTTCTCCCTTATACCACCACATGGCAGATAGAAGGGGTGGCAGGGTCAGCTCTCCTACTCTCAGAGTCATCTTGCAAGAGATCCCAACAATAGGTTCAGCTCTATTGTGCTGCCCTGGTGAGTTGCATGCCAGTGGTAAGGGGTAGGTCTATCTTTCCTGAGTATGTGTTTGGGGAGTTGGGTGCAGCTCTCCCCTGAAAGGCAGAGGATGTGCTCTTGTTGTAGTATCCAGCCAGCAAGGGCCAGGGTCATCTATCCTAGGGCTAGTGAAAGGTGGGGCTGACTCAAAGCAGCTCATGGATTTCCACACATGTGGTACTTATGACCCCCTGTGCTAACACTAGCCATGGACATCATCACAGACCCCAACTGCAGCAGGACCACAGACCCAGACATGGCCCTGGCCAGTTGTCTCCATGGCCCCAGATGGCAGCACAGGCTACCCAGATCAATATGGCCCCCACAAGGACATGGCCATCGAATACTGAGATGGTCTTAGCAGAATAACAATTCTTCTCTACACATTTTAAAACAGCCATCGAGAAATAGGAGAAATTTTCCAAAAGCAATTTGGGGAAAACATTCTCACTGATTCCCTTTTCCTTATTTTCAGCTGATTTGGCGTGTGTGCGCACATGTGTATGTGCGTGTGTGTGTGTGTGTGTGTGTGTGTGTGTGTGTGTGTGTGTGTGTGTGTGGTTATCAGTCTTCCCTGGCTGACATTAGTGCAAACTACACAGCTGTAAAACAGGAGCTTTTGTGTTTTTCTGAAAAAATTTTGATAACAAGAAAATACCATGTGGTCATTGAAATATGTTGAAATTCAAATGTTTTGAGGGACAGCGTAATATGTCATTCTTTTGTTTACTAACAGAGAACACATAAACTACTTGTAATATAAAAGCAAATGAATATAATTTCCACTATAAAAGGACACTGTAGTTTATGGCTACCTCTCCACCTGCCTACTCATAGAATCTAAGCAGATTGACAGTCCAGGATCAGGATCTCTTTTGGGAATTGTCCTTTTCCACCAGTGGCCATGCATTCCCTATCATTGATAAGTTTCATCCCACCTACCTGTTTTCTCCAGATCCGAGACTCAGTGCAGTGTAGGAGACAGATGGATAAATCTAGGTGATAAATCGAACAAATAAATCTGAAGCCATCATAGCCATCTGAAATGTCAGAGGTAGACTTTTCTTCTGGGACTGTCTTTATTCATTATACAACCTAAGTTTAAAATTTCAATTAGAATTCTTGGCCACACTCCACAAGAGTTACAGAACATTATATTATGACAAACAAAATTTCTGTATCTATCTTTTCTTAGAAATTCACCCTATTGCCCTTTTTCCCCCTTATGATTTAATGAAACGTGCTTTGCTTTGCAGTATTGTGACAAAATTATTGGGACTTACTTTGAGAAATGTGGGAAAGTTTCCCCTTCATCCAGCGAGTACAAAAAGGTGTGTGTTGATGAGTATTGTCGAACCAGAGGAGGAGGAAAGGGCACTACATGTGACACCTTTTCAGAACTAGCCCGACTATGTGCCTTTGATGGTCCTGGTGTCTTTGAACACTGGCGAGATGATTCTGCTGTGGTTTGTGGTAGGTGCTTTTTTTCTCTTAATCATAATAGGTTACAAAAAAAATGCCTTCTTAAAGAACTCATTTTATATCTGAAAGTATTTCTAAAAACAGTTTTCTTGAATGATTCTAAGGCCCAGAAAGGGACTGAGAGATAAGGAAGTCTTGTCTCTAACATGTGTTTCTGAGGAGATTGAGGCTCATTTAGTGATATGACTTGCTGTGTTGCAGAATTTTGTCTTAAGGTCTTAATTAGTATGCTCATCAACAAAATATAAGGGGAGAAATATAAATCCTATAAAATGCAGTGGATTATTTTTAGTAGTCTACTCTTGTTAAAAGATTAGTAAAATGTAAATATGAGCTTTATACAAAGTATAAGTATAATTTATACTTTGATGCTTGGGCTAATCTTTAGAGAACTGAATATCAACTTCAACATGTGATGAAATTAGATGGTGCCATTTACATTCCCTCTAAATTAAAAACTATTCAGTGAAATAATGCTTGAGAAGTTGGCATCATTTAGTTCTATGGAGTGTCTAGAAAGACTGATTTGTGTCTTGAAAAGCAGACTCAGTGAATCCAATTGGAAAGGATCGCTAGGGAACTCTGTTTATTTTCCTTTCATTTCTGAGCATACATATTTCTTTACATCTTCAGAAAAGCAACAATGTCCAGGAAAGCACATTTACAAAGAATGCGGACCTTCAAATCCTCCAACTTGCTCTAATGTGGCTCCTTTTCAAGACAGTGAATGCGTGAGTGGCTGCATTTGCCCAGAAGGTAATTTATCCATGAGCATATTCACACCAACACAGCAAACCCAGGCAGAGTACAGCAAGCTATAGTTCCAAAACGCTATTGTAGCAGGTGAATTATTCCTGTCCATCCTCTGACAACCCACTCAAGAATGTCAGATACTTTCAAAGCTCATGTGTGTTTTTATCTCTGAGTACTGAGTTCCCAAATGCCACCAGACTACATTGGGCTTAATAGGTCCTGTCTCTATGGGGCAGTAACTCAGGCTCAGAAAGTTTTCATCTATATTCCTGTCAGTCAAAATGAAAAAATGATCACTTCCACAAGAAAGCAGCATTTCAGGGCACACCTTCATTGCTTTAGAAAGAGTTAAGGAATGGCTACAGTAGTTAAAGAATTCATTGACGTTAATATAATTTTAAGACTACATCTATTTGCGTATGGTAGGTTATCTATTGGACGATATTGGTGAGAAAGGAAAGTGTGTATTAAAGGAAAAATGCCCCTGTGAATCTAATGGAAAAGTGTACAAACCAGGAGAAGTCCGAGAAGGCCCCTGTGGTTCTCAATGGTATGTGTGTGCTTTTTGATTACATTTTATGAACATGAAGATAATATCAAGGTTTTTATTCATACTTAAAGTTATCTAAATTTTATTCAGCAAAAGTCATGCCTCTTAGAATTGTAACATGCCATGGGGAAAAAAGAAACAAACAAACAGAAAGCAATTGTCAGTGTTTTTAAATTCCTGGCATGCCACTCTTACAGATTTGAGGGAATAAATCAATTACCCAGGAATTCTCAGAAATTTTAAAATCAGGATGGTTTTGAACGCACTTCTACTAATCTTCACACTCTGCTATTTGGATAACTCAACTTGTGTTTAAAGCATAAATACACTAAGTTTAGTAGTGCTTATGAAGAACTACAGAAATATTTAACACCTAAAAATGTAATTCAAAGTGAAGGTCTCCAGGAAGTGATCAGCCCCTCACAGAGTCACTTGTGGACACTGCTCACTGAAGGATCACTTTGTAGGGAGATTGTGTTAGACCTTGAGAGGTCATGCAAAGGACTCACACAAAGTACAGCATACATGAACTTGTTAGTAAGCATTTTAGTTTTTATTGCCTTTCCTCTTCTCCTCCATGTTGTACTTTAACCACATTACAATGGTATACAGCTACCCGTGTATCCACTATAGGCTAAGATCTCAATGTGAGGGTGAACATGTGGGTCTCTCTCTCTCCCTCTCTCTCTCCTTCCTTCCTTCCTCCCTCACTCCCTCTCCTCCCTCTCTTTCTTTCTTTCTTTCTTTCTTTCTTTCTTTCTTTCTTTCTTTCTTTCTTTCTTTCTCTCTCTCTCCTTTCTTTCTTTCTTTCTTTCTCTCTCTCTCCTTTCTTTCTTTCTTTCTTTCTTTCTTTCTTTTCTTTCTTTCTTTCTTTCTTTCTTTCTTCCTGTGGTAACCTCACTTAATAATATTGCACATTCTAAGTCCCTCCGTTTTCTCACAAATTTTGTGAGTATACTTCTCTTTAGAGCTGAACAGTTTTCCATAGATGGCCTAGATTGTTATTATCCATTCATCTGTTGATGGACAACTAGGTTGGCTCCACGCACTCTGTAATGAGTAAAGCAACCATGAAATGGGGAGCAAACACCTCTGTCATAGGGAGTGGAGGTCTCTGGGTCTATGCCTAGGAGTGCAAGAGCTGTGTCATAGGGTAGTTCTTAATTTTGATGTTTTCAGAAGTAACGTCTTCTTAAGGCCTCTGTGCATCTCCTAACATCTCTGTGCCTCTGTACGACATTTCGAAGTACAACTTCCCATGGTAGTTTGTACCTGTTGCCCTCATGCTAACCATGCAGCACATGGACAAACCTCTGAAATCCAGTGTACAAGATTGAAATATGGTCAATTCATAAAGTTAGGATTATTTTTCCTCAAAGAAACTCAAGTTGTTTAAAACATCATGATATTCAACCAACCATCCATCTTGTCAGGCCTATTGCTAAGTGGGGAATGAACTGATAGGGCTTGCTCACATGTCAGCTTTGGATGGGATGTTCTAATGTCTTGGTATTTGCTCAGCATTGCAGAAGATTTACCTTTGACTCACCTTTGCATTCCACAGCACATGCCAAGAAGCAAAGTGGTCTTGTACCGAAGCTTTATGTACTGGGATATGTAAAGTGGAAGGGAGCTTATTTACCACTTTCGATAACAATGTATTTAGCCATCCTGGAGACTGTCACTTCTTGGCCGTTCATGTAAGTACTTGCCTACAACATCTGTGAAAACCGAGCAAATTCTCAACTACTTTAAAACTCAATTCATTTTGTGTTATTTATTTTTGGTAATTTCATACATGTATACAATGTATTTAGAGCGTATCTATTTCCCACTCCCCCCCCCCCCGCCAGATATGTCCCTGCAAATCAACTTCATTTCCTTCTCCTCCTTCTCCTTCCTCTCCTTCTCTTCTTCTTTGTAACCAATTGGCTCCAATTATTGCTTCCATTACACACATGGGTATTGGGTTATCCACTGGAACATGGACAACCTACTAAGGACTACATCCATAAAGAAAACTGACTTCTTGCCTCTCAACAACCATCAACTTTCAATAGCTCCTCAGCCAGGAGTGGGACCTCGTGAGCACCTCCCCTCTGTATACTGGAATGTTGACAGCTTGACGTTGCATGGGTCTTGTGTAGACAGCCACAGATGCTATGTGTTCACCAGTGAAATGACTCTGTTATGTCCAGAAGACATTAGTTTGTATCAGTCCTTTACAACTTCTGGATTTTACAACTTTTTTTCTTCTCCCACTTCTATGATGTTCCCTGGGTCTTCTTGCAGAAGGGTTGTGACATGAATGCTTCATTTAGGGATAATAATTCAGTAGTCACTTTTTTTTTTTGTACTTGGGCCAGTTTGAATCTCTACTACGATACAGTGCAAAAACAAGCTTCTTTAATGAGAGGTGAAAACTAGTCTAATCTATGAGTGTAAGGATAGGTACTTAGAAAGACATTTGATACAGTTTAATTCTAAGAGAAGTAGGTTCTGCCCCAAGGTGTAGATCTTCGGTCAGGGTTGTAGAGTTCCAGGCATGAGTTCGTCTTGTGGAGCAAGCCAAGCCTTAAAATCAATTAGGAAGACACTAGTTGCCCCCATAACGTTCATGCCACTATTGCCCCTAGGCATTTCTTGCCTGGCTGATGTAGCTCATGGGGTTCACTGCTGTACAAGCCTGTTGATGACTTTTCCCTTCCAGCAGCTTGCAAAGTTCCTTCTGTCACTAGGAAAGCTAGCAGGGCAGGGAGGAAGTAGCTTTTCTACTGAGTTACTATGTAAAGAAGTAAGAAGCAAACAGCCTTTGGATTAGTAATTATCCATTTCAGTGTCTGTTTTCTGTCACAAAATTGACATTGACATCATTGTACATTAATGTTATAGCATGTACACTCTGAAGATTTCTGGCTGAAATAAAATTCAACAAGTGAAATCTCAATTTGTGAACAACCCTCTGAGTACATAGGAAAGTTGTTGTACTTTTCTGCCTGTCTGCATATACTCAACAGCACTTTATATAATCTGGTCCTGCATGTCCTAGAAGCATCTTCTTCATTATTCCCTGAATAAATAACTTTAGCCTTTATTATACAGCGTGGCCCCATTATAGGACGACTGCTGTGTTGACATTTAGTCTCTTCTTAGTATTAAAATCTCCAGTAATATGACGTCCAATAACAGGGCAGTTCTGCTTTGTAGCTCCTGCTTTCAGTGGACAGGAGAAAAATGAATCGTGTTTCCTGATTCTGGTAAGAAATGAAGATGAATTGAGTTTGTGTACTGCAAAGAGAGAGGAGTGGGTTGACATGGGATATTTTCACCAAATGTAGTTCCTGCTACTCAAGATCTGTGTTCCAAAGTGATGATTCCTGTGTATCAACTATTGTTTCTTTTCTTTCTTCTTATACTCCTTTTGTTCACTCTATGAGGACTAGGGTTGGGGAAAAGGAAGAGAAACCCACTAAGGCATACAGAATGCTTGCTGTTTTCAGAGCAGTGCTCCAGAGACCTGCATGTCGGAGATGGAAATCTCATGACATTTCACATCAAAATGTACAGCTTTCCAAGTTAAAAAAAACAAAAACAAAAAACAAAAAAACTCTTACATTTGTATCTATACAGATTCTGCAGACTACCCAGGGATTCAAAAGCCATTTTACCTTGAATTCCTGATAAGCCCCACAAAGCGCCACAATTATATTGGATGCAAGAGTGAAGATACAACATTTTGCAGTAAAATGTCCATCAGTTGTATGGAACATAGATTCCACCCGACACCCAGACCATTTATACGATGCTTGTCTGCTCCTGTGGGTGTGCCAGGGGGCTGGATGGGGTTGCTAGATTATGAAGAGATTGTATGGAGAAACTCCACAGATTTAAGTTCATTGTGAATAAATCACATAGGAATAGTGTGTGAGAAAATTCTTGAACAAAAAATAATTCTTTTGCAGAATGAAAATATTTCCATTAGTGTTGAACTTCATCCATGTGATAATGGTCAGACTGGATCATGCTTGAAGAGTGTTACGCTTCTTCAAAACTCCGTACGTATTTACCTTCTGAAGATTTAGCCTGAGGAAAATCAGATGGATGATTTCACAAACTAAACTCTGGAATGGGCTGAGGTGTTGGCTCAGTGAGTAGGAGAACTTGATCCAAATGCATGGGGATCTGAGTTCCAATGTCAAGGACCTTGTAATAGCTAGGCCATAACCTCAGCCCTCTGGGTCAGAGAAAGGAGGATCACTAGGGCTTGCTGACCATCTAGCCAGGCCAAAACTAGTGAGATCCAGGTTAAGCAAAAGACCCTATCTCATTGGGATAAGTCAAGGAGTGATAGAGCAAGATACCTAATGCCTTGCTCTGACTTATGCAGGAAAATGCATAGGCACACACACTCTCCCACACATATGTAACTCCCCTGTCCCTGACACACACTAAAATTCAAAATTTAAAAAATAAAAGAAGAAAACATAGTTTGGGAACTGGAGAAATGGTTTGGTTGATACTTTTTCTGGCCTTCATCCCTGGTATCTATGTGAGAAAAAGGAAGGTTCAGCCTGGCTGCGTTGCCTTTAGTTCCAGGACAGGGGAGGCAAAGACAGAGCAGGGCCCTGGGACTGGCTGCTCAACCAGTCTTGACACATTGACAAGCTTCAGTTTCAGTTAGAATCTGTATCTCAAAAGAACACGGTGTGTGGCAACTTAGGAAGACATCTGGTACAAGTCTGTGGCCTTCCCTCACCTATCACACACATACACACACACACACACACACACACACACACACACACACGCACGCACGCAAAAAAAAAAAAAGAGTCTGAAGTTTTGAAGAATAATGACTTTGCCTGGGTGTTGATACTTACAAACATTTACCATCTTGCTTTCAGTTTCTTTGTAAATTGGAGACACAAGTGTTCCTTTCCAGGGCTGATATGGGAAGCATAGTCTAAGAAAGGCTGTAAAGATGTTCATAAATCTATGCTATAGAATTCAGCATGTTTTAGTGGCATAAAAATTCAGCATCACATAGCACATTAAAACCATGCTGAGCTAACAAAGTGTTTTAAATATTAGTCTCTTTCAGGTAGCAGATTTGTGTTCAATAGTGATGGGACAGTCACAAAGGATGGAGTTAGAATGAAAGGTTATTACTATTCAGGTAAGGTGAACAACAGCATTTAAAAACACATGTAAGATGCATTTATTTACTCGGTTTCTAAAACTGACATGCTAATTTTTTTAATTCAATTTTGAGTATTTAATAATAGAGTAAATAAATCCATGCATGATATCAAAATTCAGACAATATTAAGTAAATCAAATGCTTTCTTTCATGAAGCTTGCAATCCAGTATGGAAAAACAAAAATTAGAACATAGTTATAATTAATACCTATGCCATATCATTATAAAATTAGCTATCATACAGTAGCAAAGGCCTTTAATCCCAGTACTCGGAAGGTAGAGCCAAGCAGATCTCTGTGAGTTCAAGGCCAGCCTGGTCTACAGAGCAAGATCCAGGACAGGCTCCAAAACTGCACAGAGAAACCTTGTCTTGAAAAACCAAAAATAATAACAAAATTACCTTAAAATCTCTTATTCTGACATGCTAATTTTTATGGTAAATTATTATTCAACAGACGATGTACAGATCTTCAATGCATCTTCTTTATACATGCAAGCAGAAGTACTCTCTCTCCTAAAAATGCAAATACAAATCTCTCCTGTGATGCAGTTGTATGTGTCCATGTCTCCTGATGCATTCACAGACACTGTTGGTAAGTCTGCCAAATAGTGTTATTTCCAAAGATCCAGCATCATTCATTTAATGTGGCAATGTAATATTACAAAAACATCTCTTACATTCTGAGAGGTCACATGTGACATAAGACTGCTAACCTACTATGTGCTCAGCCTGTTTATTTAAACTGCCTTTAAGAGAACAATGTAACAATAAACCTTTGTCCATCCAGAATCAATATCAAAAGGTGTTTAACAATTTATGCATTTAAAAATATTGAATTAAGACTTTTATTTAGGGGCTGGAGAAATGGCTCAGTGGTTTAGGGCACTTGTTGCTCTTGCAGAGGGCCTGGGTTCAACTCTCAGCACCCACATGGTATCTCAAAACCATCAGTAACTCCACTGCCATCTGATTTGATGCTCTATCTTCTGCCTCCATGGGTACCGGGCATGCAGGTGGTGCACTTACACGCATGCATGAAATACACACATCCATATAAATGAAATATAAAAATATTTAAGGACTGTTACTTAGTTAACATTTTGAAAATGTGTTATATATGTATGTTTACTAGTAGTGTATATGTTAACACCTTGGCATGTAGCTGAATAAATGAAAATACAGTATATATATATGTATATATATATAACTTTAAACTTAGGGGCAAGTGATTACTATTTGCCTTTAGGCCTCACCACATGCTCATTTATTTTCCTGAAGTTTCACATCAAATAAAAATGAACTCCTCTTTATAGTCATAAAAGTTGAACAAATAAATGGCAAGTCCCACAGGAGGGTTAATGCATACATGGTACAAGCTTTATGCTACATTTTTACTTAGAAAGGTAAGGTATTTTCATATAGACAAAGAAAGCAACTTGTGGACTGGACAGCTTTGACAAGGAAGGCACATAGCCTTAGGGCGATTCACCTCTCTAAAGTTTCCATGGCCAGCATCTACATACCATTTATGGCACATGGTTTTCTGTGTTCTGGAATTTTTGTGAAAGACTAATAAGTGAAGTCTGAAGTGACATAAGATTTTACTGAATGTGCGCCACTATTAACTAAACATATTTCAAGTATTTCTTACAGTGTTTTCAATAAAGTAGCCAAAAGGTTGAGTAGGTAGAAATACTAACCTTTGCTCTGTGTCGTTGACATCATGCAGGTCTTTGTGGTTCCTACAACAATAAGGCAGAAGATGATTTCATGTCAAGTCAGAAAATTCTGGAGAGTACAGCTCAGGCATTTGCGAATTCCTGGGAGATGATGTCTTGCCCTAAGGGGAGCCCCTCGTCCTGTGTCAGCATTGAAACAGGTGACAGCCATTGAGAATCACACTCTGTTGTTTACAGTTGGTACTGGTACATGTAGAATTGTGCTGATAATCATATGAACACATCATATCACCTTGCCTCTAGTTCATATTTCTCACTCTGTCCCAGTTTTAGAAGAAATAGAGAAGTAGTCTGGTTTGGGAGAATGTCTAGAAAACCCATTTTTCATTGGTAACTCATCTCTGTTGTCTTTTACCATACCCCTTGTTTCTTACGCTATGACAGAACAACAGAGCTGGAGGAGGTTTTAGAAATAATTCAGCTTATTCATTTCCCCTCCTTTTTTAATGGTGCAAGTGATCGTTGGTTTTTAGTGATGTAATCACTTGTTCAGTAATACCAATTCCACCACAGTCCTAACTACAACCTGACACATACATGGTTCCTGTTTTAGCCTGTTAAAAGCTTTCACTAATTCTAGTTCATTTATTCCCATACAAACTCACGGAGGATATGATATGGCCACCATCTATATTAATACAAATGTAGATGGTACAGGACAGAGGCCCCGGACTCCCTAGGGATCACAGATGATGCTGCAATCTCAGCACTTAGAAACCAGTGACATTGAGGTGCTTCCTGTGTTTGTGGCAGTTTTCATAGGGGCTTCATGTCCCTCCTTTTATAAATAAGAAATGCAATGGAAACAAGCTTACAATGTGTGAATGTGCTAACCAGTTTTTCAAAATGATTATATATATAATGTATATATATGTATATATAATATACAGAGTCTGATCAATTTATAATATTCTTTTAAGTTATTAAGGCAGCCCCAAATGGAAACATCACCCACTAATTTCAAATTGACAGCTAGTTGGTAGAAGTATTGTTGTAATTTCTATTTGGGGAGGTTTAGTGGCCGTGTTATTTAGTTTGGGGTTATTTGAATAAAGGAATTATGAGACTACACGAAAGAGTGCATTTCTTATAAGGAGCAAAGTTAATTTATGTTCAGTAGAAAAGAGGCCAGTGTTTTGTAGTGTATATAAAATAAATCTGATTTTCAGTGTATTACATTTGGATTAGTAACAACATAAATTAAACTGAACTTGGAGAAGATGTTATTAATAGTAATAGTTTCAGAAGAAGTGGAGTGACAGGTTATTGCATATTTGCCAGAATACCAGTCAGAGGTGCTTTTTCTGTCTCTGTCGGGGGCCAGACTCCTTTATGTTTAAAATCATTATGGGAGGCATTTGCTATCACCTCCCTTTTTTATGGATTTTCCTTCTGTGAACTTAGTATGGGGTAGGTATTTATGAATGAAAAAATATCAGTTAAACACTTTTCAAAAAATACATTTTGTTTATTGATCCTGGTGATGCTATGTCATGTGACATGGGTGTAACGCAGAAGAGGTGGCAGGTGGGCCACATTCGTGCACAACAAAGGGGCACTTCAGATGTCAAGTACTTCATTATGTTCATTTTTATATGGAAAGTACATTTCAGAGAGATGTTAAATGGGTTACTAGAAAAAGCCAGTAGTCATGAAGATTTTACCTTTGAGTGTGCTGTTTGCACTGTGTTATTTTAAACATAGTGACATTGAATTTGATCCATCATAGCAACAGCCTACTTTGAGGGCAAAACTCTTCATGGTGGCAGAACCCTGAGAAATACAGCTTTCCTTTAAATTAAAGACTTTGGCATAACCGAGGCTAACCTTGGACACTTTCACTTCCTTCCAGAGGAGTTTGCTGAAAGTAACTGTGGGGTTCTTCTCAATTCAAGCGGACCTTTTGCTGCCTGTCACCAGACTGTGAACCCCAAATTCTACTACGAGGTATGTGGTGGTCTAGCACTAACAGCCTTTGTTAGAAATATTTTGCTGATTTTGACAAAGCGTGCACAGCTTAAACATTTTCAAATTATTACTATTGTCAATAGATTAAGGTATATGCTTAAAAATAGAATTAGGGACTTTTTGCTTGTTTGTTTTTGTTTTATTCGAGACAGGGTTTCTCTGTGTAGCTTTGGAGCCTGTCCTGGACTAGCTCTGTAGACCAGGCTGGCCTCGAACTCACAGAGATCCACCTGCCTTTGCCTCCCGAGTGCTGGGATTAAAGGGGTGCACCACCACCACCTGGCGAGTCTAATAATTACTTAAGTATTAGATACACCAACTTTATAAATGTAATGCTGGGAAAGAATCTCAAACAAGAAAAAGATTGAATAACTTCTCTTTTTTTAAAGTGGATTAATAATTAATTAGCTATTTTAAATATTTAAAAATATTTCTGAATGTCTCAAAGTAAAATTTAATTCTGGGGCCAGGAATGCCTGGAGACACAGTCAGCTGTTATACTCGCATTGCCTGTTCCTCTGACTCACTTTAGAATGCGATTTCTTTTTATTTGAAAGGAATGCAAAAAATACACGTGCTCGTGTGAAAACAGCCAAGACTGCCTGTGTACAGTTTTAGGGAACTACGTGAAGGCATGTGCTGAGAAGAAAACATATCTAGTGGGCTGGAGAGCTGGACTGTGTGGTGAGTAGCACAGTGCCTGTGGCAGATGCCTCTGCTTCCTCTTCTGCTTCCTCTGCTGCTTCTCCCTCTACTTCCTCCACTGCTTCCTCCTCTGCTTCTTCCGCTGCTTCCTCCTCCTCTGCTTCCTCCTCTGCTTCCTCCTCCACTTCCTCTGCTGCTTCTCCCTCCACTTCCTCTGCTGCTTCCTCTGCTTACTCCTCCACTTCCTGTGTGCACCTGTGCTAGGGTGGGGAGACACATGCATTTACAAACTCGTGCCTGATACTTTCAAAAACGATTTCTTTAAACGATTACGGGGTCTCCCTTTTCTTTGTGGTCTGTTGGCCATCAGTCCACAAGGACACAGGGAGCAGAGGCCGCATGCAGCGCCTGTGAGTAAGAAGGAAATAGTCTTCCTCCGGGAGTCTGCTTCCATGTTGCAGCTCAACTTTATTCCAAAGTAAGGGGAATATGTGATGGAGACAGGGGCATCACCTAATTTGCATTTAGCAGCATGGTCCTACCTTACAGCTGGAGCACAATATGCGATTATCAGATGGATAGCAAGGGGCAGGGGAGCACTTGCAGGGAGCAAAGGCATTCAGACTCAGTTTCCAAATAAAGTCAAGCATCCAGGCCTAGACATTATCCAAACAGAGTAGGGAGGGAGTCTGCTGCAAAGGGAGTCCTCCATAGTATGTCCGGCTCAGTGAGCCATCCAGACGTGGTGAACTGCAACCTTAAGTAGCAGAGCCCTACAACAAACGATCATCAGCAAATCTTGGATTTTACCATTTTGATTCATTCCTTTACTTAATGTATTTGCATTTTTAAGATGATAAGTATTTACAGGAATATGTTTAATTACTGTATACTGAAATTTACATAGTTTGTCATTTGTAAACATGGGGCCCAAATATTATAGTTAAAATATTTATCATATTCCTTGAGTATGACATCATAAATGTTTACCCTGAGAAAAGAATGACAACAACCAAAACAATCTTCAACGGGTCAGGCATGGGTGTGTGTGCTCCATTCCCCAATACTTGGAAGGCCAAGTGAGGCAGGAGGATTTCTGTGAGTTTAAGGACAGCCTGGCCTACATAGTGTATTGCAGGTCAACCTGGGCTACAAAGTCTCACAAAAGCCTGCAGATTTGAGGAAGCCGATATCCTCTAGATTTCTCAGCACTTCATGGCCCATGTCCAATAAGCAATAGGGCTGTTCACATTCCCTCCAGGGTCTCTTCACAGCTTAAATTTCCTCTGCCTTTAATTTAGCAAAAGGAAGTGCCTTCCCTTTCTTTTCATCTTGTCTAATTGTAATGATCTTCTTTGGTATTTCCCTTCTGCTCCTTCTAATCTATATTCTAGGGTGAAAGCCAGATAATCTTTAAAGTAAAATCTCATAAGACATAAAACAATGCCAGTTGTTTCTCCTGGTTTAAAGGGTCCTATAACCACCGACAGTGTCCCTGGACTTGGAGCTTCCACTTTGGTATGCTCTTTGTGAGAATCCTGCTGTCTCCCAGCTTAGGCTGTTCTCCTCATGCAGAATTACCCTTCTCTGGCCTTCAGTTCCCCTGTTAATTGGTCCATTCTCTTCCCTCAGTACAGATCTTAGCTGTGCATAGAGACAGTATGCATCTTCCCTTTTATGGCACATGCCACAGTTGTTCTTAAAATGGGAACATAAGCCACACAAGAGCAGTATGTCTTGTCTAGCCTGCCTGTGGGCTTTGTCTGAAACACTGACTGAACAGAATGAATTAAAAAAAAAAAAAAACAATGAGCAAATCATTTTTTCTATACTCATAACTTTAAATATGAATAATCCACTATGTTCTTTATAAACATCAGTGTAAAGGAAGTTCTCTTCCTGAATGTACACATAATACATAAAAACAACTGTTCTTGTCTCTTCCTCCACAGAGGTTTCTTGTCCAAGTGGCCTTGTGTTTGACTACAAAGTGAAAACCTGCAAAAATTCTTGCCGATCACTCTCACAACGAGACAGAAGCTGTGATATAGAAGACATTCCAGTTGATGGATGTACTTGCCCTCAAGGAATGTACCAGAACAGTGAAGGAAACTGTGTTCAGAAATCTGAGTGTGACTGCTATGTTAATGATGATATTGTGCAACCTGGCAAATCCATCCTTATTGATGACAATAGATGGTATGTAGTAGATTACATAGACACTCATTATGATACCCACAGCGGATAACATAGATGCTTGTTAAGACACTGATAAGGAAATGTGCTCTTTTCAGAGAAATGGTCATTTGCCAGTATGAAGTCTTCCTCAGATCTACCATATTTTTTATTTTTCCATTTATAATTGCAGCTGGTTGGTTCTTTCTTTATTCTGGAGGCTCCACTGTACCATAGTGACCACACATGGTTGGTTCTCCTCTGCTTTAAACACCAGGAGGAATGTGTTCTGACAGATTTTTTTAAACAGACAACGCAAAATGATTTTATACTCAAATCTACTGTTTTAGTCTGCAGCTTTCTGCAAACACTTGTTAAGTGCCTATGTCTAGGGCTTGTATGGATTGCTAGAATTACAAAAGGAAGTAGTCATTGCCTTATACACACAAACTAAGCAAGGTGTTTATCACAGTGAAATAAGTAACAGCCACTGTCTGAGGAGTTAGGGAAGCTTCTCATGTTAGGTCTTGGGTGTGTGTGTGCAAATACTGAGGTACAGACCATGATGTCTAAAAACCAGAAGCAAATTTTATTCCAAAAAGCACAATGGGGAGAAAAAGCTTACCAGTTAACTGGGGCCATAGCCAGAGTTCAGGCTTCTGAACTGTGGCAAATGGGGGCAGATTTTGAGCCCCTTTTTTATAGTAAGAGGTAAGGATTAGGCATGGACAAGAAAATTTTTATAATTTTGACATTAATTTTTAAAAATTATTTATTTAATTTTTTAAAATTCTATTTCAAATTTTATTTTTTAAAACTTTTTATATATTATTATTATTATTATTATTATTATTATTATTATTATTATGTGTTTTAGTTTTATACATCAGCCATGGGTTCCCCTGTCCTCCTCCCTCCCGCCCCCACCCCCACCTTCCTCC